>NC_052360.1:60811778-60813648 GCF_009727055.1 Benincasa hispida | reverse complement strand
CCTATCCAAAAAAAAAAAAAAAAAAAAAAAATTTAATCTTCCCTAAGCCAAAATAAGTGAGATACTAAACCAAACTAAGTAATCATCTCACAAAATATTCTCACAATCTCCAAAAAATGATATTTTAAGAATTTACACGAACAACCTGAAATAGGAAAAACAAAATGTTTAAAATGATTATGAGGAATAATCTCTCTCTTAAGCTACAAAGTTACAAATGTGTCCTAGTTCCACCTAAACGTCATTTAAACCACAAAGTAGCAACAAATACATAAAAAGCATTGAAGTGAATTCCTTCCTAAATCCACCTAAATTTCTTTCAAGGATAAACCCGTCATTCGATAGTTCTAAAATGATATAATTAAACTCTTGGATCCCTACAATAAATCTAAGAACAAAGTTCCTTTAAAGTGCACAATTAGACTTCTAGATAATCTAAAAAACAATTACAACATATACATCTTTCCTCCCCCCCTCCCCATGCTACGAACGTGTCCTAGTTCCACCTAAATGCCATTTAAACCACAAGGTGGTAACAAGTACACAAAAACACACATATTTAAAGTGGCTACCATTAGTGCAGGATAGCCACAAAACAAACAAATGAAGTTCCTAAATCCACTAAAACGCTTATATTTGAAGTGGCTACTATAACTACAGGATAACCACACAACAACCAAATTAAGTTTCTAAATCCACTAACTAAGAACTGAAAGTTGTCATAATGTACCTAGTTGTTCGAAGGTCCATCTCCTTACTTTTGTTGCGCACCTAACTGTCTTGTGATTTCAGTCAATTGATCTTGAAAACCCGAAACTATTGACATCAACGTGACATTTTCCTCCTTTAAGCTTATCACCTCCGCCTCAAGCTTTTCATACTTATTCCCAATATCTTTCTCAATTTGTGAGGAAGATGTAGCTAAATTGGGTTTTGGGTTCAATCCAAGACCTTTAGTGTGGCTTGATCGTTTTTCCAAAACTCGTTCACAAATAATTTTCTTCGTTGTTGGTTCAACCCCCATCTTGTGATGACTTTCTAATCTCCTCTTGCATTGCCAATTATATGTATAATAGTTTTTTAGGTTATATATTATATATAAGAGTTAATATAAAATTACGCATGTATGATACAATATAACTTACATATGCTTTTTTGGCGGCTTCGCTTATCCATCCATCATTCTCTGAGAAGTGACTTTTGTAAAACAATTTTAATTGGCCTACTTTTTCACCCTTCTTGATCGTCTGTAATTCAATAAACAAATTTATTCTTTACATTCAATTGAAAATGAATAAAACAATAATAAATTTACATCATTTCATACCAATTCATTTTGCATTTGAACCACAAGGTGGCAACAAGTACACAAAAACACACATATTTAAAGTGGCTACCATAAGTGCAGGACAACCACAAAACAAACAAATGAAGTTCCTAAATCTACTAAAACGCTCATATTTGAAGTGGCTACCATAACTGCAGGATAGCCATACAACAACCAAATTTAAGTTTCTAAACCCACTAACTAAAAACTGAAAGTTGTCATAACTTTTATTGAAAATACATTTTATTCTAGATCTATCTTTGGAAGTCGTCAATAAGTACACATATGAGTTTAATACAATAAAAGCATAAAACTTACCTGTAAACGAGCCTTTATAGTTGCAATGACATCACTAGGTATCCTTCAACTTAGAACAATGCAATGAAATTGTGTCCCGAGTCGCGGTTCCAATGGTAGTGTGCGACGGCATGCGGAGGTAGCGTGCGTTGGCACTCGGTGGTGGAGTGGTGGCCGTTTATGTAAAAAAATGGTGGGAGAAAGGGAAAATAATAAGGAAAGGAGGGGGGCGAATCGGTGTGGGAG
>NC_052360.1:60769415-60811128 GCF_009727055.1 Benincasa hispida | reverse complement strand
TTCACCTTTACTTCTTTTTATTATTATTATTATTATTATCATTATTTATATTTTACTAACATTTTTAATTGTCAAAACTAAAAAAAAAAAAACCAAACTTTTTTTTTTTTTTTTTTTGTGAAATATTGAGAGAGAATACATAAAGATTTATATATCTTGAAAATTTTAAAATAACAAAAACTAAACTTGATAAAAGAAAAAAAAAACTACCCAAATTATATTATAGATTAAAAACATATATTTGGCTAAATCTCCAACATTTCCTTGCCGGAAAAGAATTAGAGGAACGAAAGTAAAGGATTGTTTTTTTAAAAAAAGAAAAAGAGCAAATAAATACATAAAATCTTAAAGAATTCAATTAAATATCAACGATGAAGAAGCTCACTACACTTGATCTTAACCCACCGAATCCCATTCCTAAGCGACGCTTTCAATTTGCTTTCAACGGCGTAGGCCTTGTACTTCGCAATCCGCCGTTGCCTTTTAACCTCCGGTTCATCGTGGCCGTTGGGAACCGACGACGAACTTCCGTGTAAATGGCTAGTCGTATTCCACGCCGCCGCAAACCGCTGATTATTCTCACTGCCGTTTATATACATATCTGACCTACACGGTGATTTTAGCCCACCTCCTCTCTCTCTGTTTCCTTTGGCAGCCATTGGAAATTCGAGAGAGAGAGAGAGGGAAAAAGAAAAAGGAAAAAGAAAAAAGAAAAAAAGATACTTATTTATTTAATTTGGATCTGAGAGAAATGGAATGAAAATTGAGGTATGGAATTTGGGAATTTTGTTGTTGAGGAATAGAGAAAGGGATTTATTTGCAAGCTCAGGCAGGGGAAAGCCTTTAATTTCGGCTGATATTTTGGGGAGTCTTTACTTAACAGATATATGGACAACAAAACCTTAACTGTGGTTTCTTTAATTAGGAGTAATTTTGTTTTATTTTTGCCATTAATTATAGGCTAATTAAGTACCCAAAAATATCCAATTATGATATAATTTTGTAAAATTTGATTGGTTCAAATGGTGATACTCATGTTACCACGTGTCAAATAATTATATCCAATTTAATTTAACTATATCCTATCGTTCTATTTTTAGTAGTTGATTATGTAATTACCCTAAAATATATATTTGTAGACTTTGATTGGTCAAAATGTGATATACTTAATGTGTGTCAAAGTAAAAATGATTAAGTTAAATAAGTCTTCGAACTTTCATGTTTTTTTTTTTTTTTTTTTTTGCCAAATAGGTCTTGAAATTTTAAAAACAGTTATTAAGTCTTGAAATTTTAGTTTGTGTTTCATATATCTCTATAAACTTTAAAAAGTATTAAGTCCTTAAGTTTTTAATTTTATCCTTAACCTAATAAATATTTTTTTTAATTGACAAATATATCTATTAATCCAAAATTGAAAATTACGCTCAATTGTGTGTTTAATATCTAGAATTAAAAAGAAAAAAGCTATACAAAATCACAATTCTATGTTTAAATTGAACAATGTTGCCTTTCTAATTAATTTAACCTTGGCGTTCATGTTCCCATTAATTACTTAATCTAGCTAAACATGCTTAGTTACTTTTTATTTTTATTATATAATTTTTTACAACCTAAAATTTAATTATTAGTTCTCTCCATTTGGGCATAGCTTTTATTGATCTGAAAAGTTCGCATGCATTCATTGTCTTTGCGTGTGCTTTATGGGCTTATCGGTCGGTCTATTTCATTATCGTTGTTTGTGCTTTGTGGGCTTATCTGTTGGTCTATTTCTCTGATCTAGTTTTGTTCCTCGAATTGACTTGTATAAGAGTTACTTGCACTAATATGGTGTCGAACTTATTACATTTAGTCACGTGGGGCAAGGACACCCCCTCAATTGATAAAAATAATATATATCATCCGGCAGATTCATTGAAGATACCAAAATAAAAAAGAAAAAATCTGCCTTTGGCTGAGTGGTAATTGATGCCACAAAAACTATGCGGTGTTCCCCGTGTCCTGGATTCGAATTCCATTTTGAGTTCATTTTCATATAATTTCATAATTTTAGTTAATAAGATTTCATTTTCATTTAATTTCAGATATATTTTTATTTTTAAAAACTTAGATCTCGTTTTATAATCATTTTATTTTTTATTTCTATTTTTGAAAATTAAGTTTATGAATACTACTTCTGTCTTTAAATTTTTTCTTTTGTTATCTACTTTTCATCAATAGTTTAAAAAACTAAGCCAAAATTTAAGAGCTAAAAAAAGTAGTTTTCAAAAAGTAGATTTTTTTTTTTGAATTTGGCTAAGAATTCAATCATTGTGCTTAAGAAAGATGCAAATCATGGTAAGAAATGTGGATGAAATTGATTTAATTTTAAAAAACAAAAACAAAAATGCAAATGATTACCAAATGAGGCCTTAATAATTTCATTTAATTTCATATTTTTAGTTAATAATATTTTATTTTCATTTAATTTCAGATATACTCTCATTTTTAAAACCTTAATTATTTTATTAGACAAAATTAATTATGCATTTATTTGAGTCCTAAAATTTTATTTTAGTTAATAATGGATAGTATATTGGATTTTTTTCCCTAAAAGAATGTCCGACTATTACATACATCTAAATTTTATATATGATATAACAATTAATTGTTGACATTTTTAAATAAATATGTAAAAGACTTCTATTAGATATAAACTTGAGAATCTATGAATTTATTATACACAAAATAAAAATTTTAGCGACCATGTATAGACCTTCAACTTAGAGTTTCATGGGCTAAACTTCTAATTTGTATGAAATTATGCCCCCTAGTTTGAAGTTCTGGATACGCCGCTGACTCTGATGCCTAAGTTAGTATAAGAAAGTGTATAATTCAGTTAAACACAAAGAATAGGGTCAAAACTCTCCTTTGGAGATTACTTACTTCTTTTTCTTGGGGGTTGTTGAATGGGCTATTTATAACATTCTTCCCCTAACACTCACCTATATATGCTTATGTTTAATGTTCGCGATTTTAGGATAGTCATGTTGCAGGGTGCCAGGGTTGAACTCGATTGAGTTATTTCTCAAATCAGATATTTTCTCTAGCTCAACTGGTCGATCAAAACTCGAGACTTTGACTCTTCCCTTCAAGGATATACATTTTCCCATGTTACCTCTCAATTTCTCTTGGACTTGAATCTGCCCATGGGCTTCGACCCTTGTTTAAGGCAATTTCAATAACTTTGATCATTAACACTTCTCAAAACAATATATACATATATAACACAAAAATTAAAAAAAAAATAACTAATTTAAGCGACGTTTGATGTAAGAAGTTGGTTATTATAGTCCTAGGTTATTATAGTTGGATTATAATAGTTTTTGTTTGAGGTGAAATTATTTTAGTTTAGGTTATATAGCAGTTATTTGAGGTGTAAACTATTTTAGTTTGAGAAAGAAATAGTAAATACTATAGCAAAGAATAAAATAAATGATAAATGTAAAATAGTAACAAATTGGGTTTAAAATAATATTAACCGTAGCTAATCGAGGAATACAAAATAATATTTACTATATCAAAAGGTGGTTATTATAAATTTAAGATAATTCTTGTACAAACATAATCTTATGTCATTAAGTTAGCGAATAAGGAGTATACTATACCTATAATAATAATAATAATAATAATAAATCACAATGTTTGGTGAAATTCCATAATAATTAATAATATATATCTCGCTTCCATCATTTTACCCCGAAACGTGCAAAATTATCGGCAGGGCCCTTCATCTTCATCTTTGGACTGCCGATGAATAGTATTCTTTGAAAATGCTGTTGTGTAAACAGTGATTTTCCAAGGGCACCATGTGACCAGTACCAGTACCTACGTTTACATTATGACAACAAATATATATAAAAATATATATATATATATATATATATATATATTCTGAATTTTCTCATTTGTTAAAAAAATATATATATTATTTTAAAAATTGACAAGGTTTCTTTTGATCTTTTATCAACATGGCATGATTAAAAATCATCTAAAATGTTTGACGAAAATTGAGACTTAAAATGATTATCTCAAATGAAAATTGGAATCCAATTTCCAAACACCTTCACATCGTTCTAGATAGGTCAATGTCACAGTCATTTTAAGTCCTAATTAAAGGGTTTTTATTTCAAAGGTAGAAACATAATATTGCAAGTTTTTGAGGAATAAAAATATAAAGGCAAATTTTTAGGAGCAACTTTCTTTATGTAATTTAACTTAAAAAAATAATAGGGTAGTTATTTTAAATGACAAAACTGCTGGATATATTTTTAATTATAACAAGATGTCACTATATTAGTGTCTATTAGATAATTATAACTACTATATTTATAAATATGTTGACTCGTTTTCTTATGAAAACAACCCAAAATGATAATATTAGTAAATTAATTATTACACATTAAAGAACATAATATTTTTTAATAAGAAATTATGTAACTTATGTTAGTGTTAAGAAGCTAATGTTATCCATGAAAACATATTAAGAAACAGTTAATTTTGTGAAAATAAATACAACTCAACTAACATAAATTATCTTATAGTACTATCGATAAGGATTCGATTTTTCACTCTACGTAGTTTAAAAAAAAATTTATATAATTTTGCAAGTGTTCGATTCTCCATCTATTTTCGTGCAATCTCTCATCCAAGTGTTCAAATCTAAGTTATTATACACTTCTACACCAATTATAATTTCATAAACAAAACATAGACTACTACTACATAATTATTTGTTTTCCATCTCTAGAGGAAATTGTGACGCACAACTAAGATTTAAAGGAGAGAGATCTAAATAAAGCTAGGATAGAATTATGATAAAATGTTCATACATGTTAAATTGGTTAAATTAAAATTTTCAATGGTATTTTAGTCATTTTGGTTTGATAAAACTTCATAAATAATCTATTAAGGTATTAGATTATGTACGATGATTTTATCAAATTATATAGACTAAATTCTAATTATAAATTATACATACTTTTTCAAATCATAAGAATCAATTTTACAATTTAATCAATTAAATAATTTATATATCAATACTCATCATTACAAAAATTCAAGTCTTTTCGTTTCTCATTTTTTTTTTTTTTTTTGAAAAAACTCGAGTTGAACAAAGGGTCTAAAACCCAAATAAAAAAGGAAAAAAAAAAAAAGAGTAACTAAATACAAATAATTATGGAGTTTCAAAATCCCCTCTCAATTATATGAAGCAAAGGGAATTTTAAATGACAAAATTTTGGGTGCTCTCCTATCTTACTAAATCTTAAATATAATTTAATAAAATGTTGCCACGTGACTTTTATAATATTTTTTTTTAAAAAAAATTCTATTTTTTTGTGTGGTAAAAAATGTGAAAAACACAAAATTTTGGCTACTGCATTTAATCCTTGCTCGTTTAAATTAAATCAAAGGTAAAAAAAAAAAAAAAAGGAAAAATAACAAATATTATGTCTGGTAATTTCCATTTATAATTCCTCAAACCAAACACTTACCAACCATTTTCCATTTGACAGTTGACACAATTCTCCAATCGAAGAAAATTGTTCAAATAAAAAGTAAAAAATAATAAAAAAAATTAATTACTTAACAGAAGATTAGGAAGGAGAGACTGAGTGGAGATCAACGCATTACTTTCCTTGTTCACTTCACCGCCGCCAACCAACGGCGGTGCTTGCACCGCCTTCAATATTTCGGCGGCGGAGCTCTTTCAGCGGACCAGATTACGGTAGCAGAGGGCGGCGGCAACAAAGACGGAGTGGAAGTAAAAAAATTAGAGAGAGTGTTTAGTGGGTTGGAAAGGAAGTAGTTGTTTGGACGAGCTGACGCTCGCGCTTGTGTGGCGTTTTGGTGGCCGCCGAGGGCTTGAGAATTGGCGAACTCACGACCGCAGAATTGGCACTCGAATCTCTTGTCGTGGTTCGCACATGTCGCACCCGAGTTGGCTCCATCAGTACTAGCAGTTACCGAAAAACCAAACAGTTTCATCATTCACTTTTATGCACTAATGCAAAGTTTTGGCAAATGGCTACATTACACTTTCATCATCTCATATTTATAAATATATAGTTTCTCATTTGGTGGACCATGTATTTATAGACACACAAATTCTAAGACTTGTTTGACTCCTCATGTCTTCCTTTTATCAATAACTTTATTATAGTTAATTAAATAATTAAAATGAAGTTTATATATACTTCGAATATAAATTTAATTTTAAATAACAAACATTTGTTGAACTCCAAAACGAAAAAGACGAGAAAAAGATGTTAAGTAGTTAAGGTAAAATTATTCAACGAGGTCGCTACATTGTGATAGCCTCATAATAGCCGTTGGATGTGGATTCAAAATTTACATACTCGTAATAACTACTAAATATAAATTCGAGGCATTTCTCTCTTTCATACATCAATAGTGAAAAATTGTCAAACACATTGTAGTTGCCTCATCGAATAATTTTTTTGTAGTTAAGGCTTTGATCTATATGTGTCATTTTATTTTCATCGGAGTAATTATTAGTAAGTAGATTTTATTATATATATATAACGATTTGGTTGTCTCTTGTGTTTTTTAAAATTTATGATTTTGTTCTCAAATTCACGCATGTGATGATTCTGTCAATGTATCTATAAATGTAAAATTATTTAAGGTTTTGTATAAAGCATCTTGTCGAGTAAAATATCAATTTTTATCATGTAGTATTAATTTGATGTTTTGTCTATCCTTTAAGAACACATCTTACACATTAGATAGTAAGAACCTAAATCATTACAAGTTTTGAACTATATAATGAAGGACATATTATAGCTGGACTAAATTATTACAAATTTATAAATATGGAACTAAATCATATTATATACTCTGGTTTGAGCAATCGATATTTTAATTAAATTACATATAGGCTAAAAATATTTTTTGAAAATTAATAAAAGAACATTTTATAAATCATTTAATATAAATAAAATATCAATATAAAATGAATACTAACATCCTAATTGATAAGGGATTACATTAGCTAGTTAGTACAATCTGACATGTTAATTGCTAGCTGATATTAATATGGAAGACTTAAAATTATGTAAAATTGTATAAATTATTTAATAATTTCTTTTTCTATTTTTTAAAAATAACAATTAGGCATATACTGTTGTTATATATACATAATTCATAAAAACATTCTTGTGATTTCTTTCCTGTCATTTTCTAAGTTGGCCCTTAAATCAAAGGGATATGACCTTAAAACTTAAAAAGAGAAAAGTTCAAAGAATCGATCGAATCCGTTAGGTAAGACATCTCGATCTCTTGTATTTTCTTCGGCCATATTAGGGCCGATACTTACGTGCAAACTTATAATAATAACAATAATAATAATAATAATAATAATAATAATAATAATAATAATAATAATAATAATAATAATAATAATAATAGTAGTAAGAGGTGGAAGTATAAAAAGTTCATTTCCTATCATCATATTGTGAAAAAAAAAAAAAAAAATTAAATATCCCTCTATAGTTTTAAATGTTCCTGTACTTTCAATAAGTCTTAAGTCTCCATTACTTATTTATTGTTCATTTTTTCAATAACTTTATGTTATCTAATAGTATTTTCACTATAAATTTTGAAAACATATACATATTATATTATATTGCAAAAAAATTATTATAATTATTGTTTAGTCAAATTTGATTAAAATTAATTTTGAGTGATTAAATTTAAGATTTGTTAAAGTATAATGATAAAAATTAGACATTTAAAAATATATAAATTAAAATTGAACCAACGGTACTTCCCTTATTAAACTAGACTCAAATTGTGTTCCAACTTTTAATAATTCAAAATTAACTTTGATTTTATAAAAAATTTATAAATGAAAAATCAAACATCAACTATTAAATACAAATTTAACAATTTTGAGGTTTATGCAATTTGATTCTTGAACTTTTAAAATTCTAAAATTAGTCCTTAATCTACGAATATAAATGTTTAGGTTTCAGTGAAAGAAATAAATTCAAATTATTATCAAATAAATCACTTAATTTTTAAAATTTTGAATTTGTCAAACAAAATTGAAATTTTATAAAGATATTAGACACTTTGATAAATTAATCTAATCAATATTAATCTAAATAGATACAAATATCAAAGTCATAAATCAGGGATGTGTTTGGAAGTGATAGTTGGAGTAATGATTTTAGAAAAAAGATTTAGGTACAATTAATTTTGTAAAATTGATTTTTAAATAATCAAATTTATGTTTGGTTCCAAACTTTTAAAAGTAATTTGTTGTTAAGTTTTTAATATTTTTAGTGAATTTTAAGTTATATATGAGAAAGTTAAAAGTTGAGGTTTTATTAATAAATTAGAGAAAAATGTACTTTTCGTGATTATTTAAGAAATGTAAAATAAAATTCATTAATTATATATTGATTATCTAGAACTAAAAATTTAGTATAAATACCTAATGTTTCTTTCTCTCAAATCACAACAAAACGCACCAACCAATACTCAATATATCTCTCTCTTACTTTCTCTCATTAACTCTTTTAAGAATAATTGGCAAAAAAAGAAGAGTGTTTTAATTGTGGAGCTTCGAGCTCAACCTTTTAATGCATAGTGGTTTAACTACACAACATATGAGTTGGGTTGTTGTATCGTGGAGAGGATAGCCTAGAGAATATTTGCTGCATCGATGGTTGATATAAAGAAATTCAATACACACCGCAGAAAGCTTGAATCTCCTTAAAGAGAGCGAAATATTTGTGCTAATTGTTTATGTGTTTATTTCTCAATATTTACTCTATTTTCCTTTCTTATTTGTAATTTTTCCATCATGATTTTTAAATATTTAAAAATGATTTTGAATTATTATGTTTCGTTTTAAAAGTGAATTTAGAGTTATCCAACTACTCGAACCTTTGATTTTTTTGGTTGATATAAGAGTACATATTTTATGTGAGTTAAACTAGATTCACGTTAATAATTATCAATCGCCCCTTCATTAGAAGTTTGTATTTTCTTTTTTCTTTCTTTCTTTTTTTTTTTTAAAGTAGGAGTTTGTATTTTTGCCTAAAAACTCGAGGATTATGATTCATGGCAAACGAGCCCTAATTTGCAAACGAGGCAAAGCTTACTGAAAGTAGGAACAAAGCCAAATTTCCATTTACTATTACGATATGTCCTTTCAAGCCAACAAACATCACTTTATAAAATAAATAAAAAAAAAATCACATTTTAATTTTATGTGTTGTCGAATGGTTTCGTGTTCCATTTTGAGGGGTCTCCCAAACCCAAAAACTTTTACTTGTAAATTCTTCTCATCATTTTCCTTTATAGCTTGTACGTCTTCATTGGATTTTTCAAACATATCCATTCGTCCATTACCTAGAGTTTCTTTTTTTAAAAAAAAAAAAAAAAAAAAAAAAAAAATCCAATACCTAGAGCTTAGCCTTTCTTTTTCTTTTTCTAAACTAATTATCCCAAAAATAAATGTTCAAAATTTTAAATATATCATAACCCTATCATTTCAAGTATTATTTACACTAATTCTTATCTATTTCTTTGTTTTATTATCTATGTTTAAAAGACATTGTTTTCAAAATTTAAGCCAACTTCTGAAATCCATAAAATGTAGTACTTGCTTTATAACCATTTGATTTTTCAAAATTAAACTAATAAACACGATTTTCAATCACATGTTTCCTATGTTTTTTTATGTACCTTCTACTAATGTTATAAAACAAAGCAAGTTTAGAAAATTGAAAAAAATAGGGTTTTCAAAAACTTACTTTTGTTTTTAGAATTTAACTAAGAATTCAAGTATTTTTTTAACAAAAGTGAAAATCATAATTAAAATTTAAAATAAACAAGCATAAATTTTAAAAATGTATATGAAAAACAAAATTATATTATTGTGATCAAAGGTGGTCATAGTTTTTTAGATGTTTTTAAAAAATATTTGACAGTGAATTCAAAAGTTAACATGGAAAAAATGAAAATCATGGTAAATTTATTGTGAGAAAACAAACACAATGTTCAAAAGATTAGAAATACTCTAAATGATAATCAAACAGTTGCCTTAGATTTGGTTGATTTGTTAGATTTCTAATATGATATTAGAGTAATAAAACTTTTTCAAAGAAAGAATTATATATATATTTGAGAAAACATATGTATATTTTTGTAAAATCATTTCAGCAAAAAATATGTATAATTTTAATTAATAGCATCTTGAGTCTCATACCACATGATGTATCTCTAAACTAATGAGAAAAGATTCCTCAAAAGAAAAAAAAAAAAAAGAAAAAAAAAACCCTAATAAGAAAAGACAATTAAGCATAGATTTTTTTCTTCCAAAAGTAGTTTTTGATTAAAAAAAATTGCCTTCAAACGTATATCTTGACCTCACTTTAAGCCCATTATAGAAAAAGAGAAATTTGATTTTACGAATTTTAGGAACAAACCTCATTAGTATAATAGTTTTTTCTTAATACAACATTCGATCAAACTTCATCTAATCACAATATTTGTTCATTTAAGCTAAAAAGATCGAACAAATAGAAATCAATATTAATTTAGAAAGAATAACACTTTCTCTTGAATCAACACGTTCTGTTATCATCTTAAATCACAAATTTACCTAAAAACTTAAGCTAATAGGTGAACGTAAATTAATTATATATCAACTAAGAATATAATCATGTTCTCAAACTTTTCTTTAATTAATATCTTTCAAAATTTATAAAATTTTACGACTATAAACCCTTAAATATGGCAAAATGCACAAACTACAATCAAAGCTGATGGGTATTGGATTTCAACCCCCATATATTTTGGAAACTAATACAACAAGAGCTGATTAAAAATTTTCGTGTTCAAATCTATGTTTGATGCCATCTCAATTTAAGAAACCCCCCCCCCCCCCCCCCCCCCCCCCAAAAAAAAAAAAAAAAAAAAGTGTAGAGAATTTTGGGTTTCATTGTAATAATCTTATAGCTTGAGGGTTTTGATTGAATTAACAATACTTCATTTAGAAATGGTTTATACATCTTGTTATATTTAAGGATCACTTGTTATTACAACAACATCCAAATTTAGATACGGATGATTGATCAAATTGAAAGTGTTGAGTATGAGATTGTAACCAACAATGTTTTAGATGTTGTTGTCGATAAAAATATCGAACTCTCAATTTTATTAAAATGTTGTGATTGATAGACATATTATTTTTTAAAAAAAATATAAAAATATAGTGCATGTCCATATTAGTGATATTTTTTGTTATATTTCAACCATTTTTATGTCTATGTTAGTGAGTTTAATGCCTAAACTAAAAGTAACAATAATTTTAGATGCAATAATTTGGTTATTTATGCTTGATAAAATGTGGAAGGGTAAGTTTAAACCAATAATGTAGCAGAAAATTGAGGGAAAGTGGAAGGGTTATATCAAAACGACAATCGACTCAATGGAAAACGATTGTCGGCTCGTAGAGGTGAATGCAAAGGGGTAGCGTTATGTTGGATTTATGCCCCCTTTCTTTCTTTCTTTCTTTCCATACATTCATTCATTCTAGTACTTCATTCCCACTTCTTTTCAATTCATTTTCTAGCTTCTTCTTTTGTTTTTGTGGGAATTGGTACAACTTCAACCAAAAATCACTTTTTCTATGTGTTACACAAACCACATGCACATTTCTCTCTCTTTCTCTCTCATTTGTTTTTCGTTGTCGGTCGACTTTCGTCTCTTCTTTTCATTGGGTTGTTGATTACTTATATACTTTCACATTCAAAACAAATAAGAACACTTGTTGAAGATCACACTATTAAGTTGGGGATATTTCACGATCATTAAAAAGATACATGAGTTATTTCTCTCATTGTCAATTGATTTTGAAAACCAAATAGGTATATTTGATCCATAAATTGGGATCTGAATCAAGAATGGTAAATCTAAAGAGATCTTATCTTGGAAGACCATGTTGGAGATCTCATGTTTGAAAGATGGGAGAGACTATTTGATAGTATGAGTTCCTTTAATTTTTTTCAATGTGAGATTTTCAACCAGCCTTTTCAAGATAGTGTCCTCACCATTCTTGATTGGCAATACCCATTTGGGCTTTATACGCTCTGATACTATAATATTTGATAGTATGAGGTTCTATTTCAAAATCAATTAAAATTGAGAAGAGTAGCTCATCTATCTTATAAGCTTTTTGGTTTTTTCAATATGAGATTCTCATCAAAGATCTGATCACAAATTAAATTTTAAAAGATGCATGACCTACTCATCTTATTGTTGTTTAGATTTTGATGGCTCGCCATTAAAAACGATATTCTCCTTTCTCTCATTCTTTCTCTAGGGTCATCCCTCTTTGTTTTTTATTTCAACCAAAAAATCTTATACCATTAGAGATAGTTATCCTCAACTATATACTCATGATCGTTCTCTTTTCTAACCAATGTGGGATTTTGGTCCCGTTCCAATAATTTATAAATTGATAATATGAATATAAGTTTGGTTTTATTAAATCCAAAGTTAAAATATGGAGCATTGGTTCATAGATGGTTGACAATGAGGCTAAAGGTTCGAAACTCCCACTTTTGAATTGTTGTACTAAAAGAAGTTGAACGAAGAAAAAGAGGATGAGGACAATGATTACCACATGCTATGTCTTTAAAGCAATAAACACAAACAGGCTCCAAAAAAAGGGGTGAGAAATTGAGTATATGAAGGAACTAGGGAGGGCCAAATTTGAAAATTTTGAAGTTGGCTAGAACATGGCTTCTCTTTAGGAGCAATATTTGTGGAAAATGCTTCATTTTTAGTGTATAGTAACCCCATAAATTAGGGTATTTGGTGGCAATTCAGCTAGGCACTTTGTTTTTGAGCTATCTGTTCATGAAGCCCTTATACAAGACAAAACATATCACACAAAATTCAAATAAATCCATATAACAAGACCATAAGATTTAGGATCATTTGTTTGGGGAAAAAAGTTGTAAGGCCTTTCATCTTGAGATAAGGTTGAGAGAGATAGAGAGCTTTGAGTGGAATTGTGAGAAGGAGAAAGTATGAGTTGGGGAAAGTGAAACTGATATGTGTTTTTTATTGAAGAAGCAAAAAGCTATACACGTCAAAGTTTGCTAATAGTGTTTATCACTACCACCTCTTTCTATGTTCTAATCTAAGCAATATAGACAATGTAGTCTTTGTTGGAAATATATATTAAATTATCCGTTAAATTATAAATTTAGTCTATGTTAGATAAATATTTGAACTTTCAATTCTATATTTAAATCAGATTTATAAGGGAGGTCTAAGTTTCTGATCTTTCGAACTTCCAATTTTGTATCCGATAATTGACCTATTCGATATGCTTTCAAAGTTATCTATTAGATACAAAATTGGAAGCTCAAACATTTATCATGGTACTTTTTAAAATTAAAAGATCTATCTGATCTTAATGTGAGAACCATCAGATAACGTGTAGTTTAACTTAAAATACTAAAACTATACAGAATATATATATATATATATATAGAAAGAGATAAAAAAGATAAAAAAAGATGTTACACCTTTTAGCTTAGAATTTCAATCTATCAAAAGCTTTAAATAAAGTTTTAAGTCCATCAATAATATACCATGACATCATAATAAATAAATAATAAAAAAATTGAGGTTAAGTCAACATAATTTAGTCTTATTGGTTAAGACATCAACTTCTCCCCGTAAGTTTAAATCCTTCTTTTCACATTTATTAAACTAAAAAGGAATCAAATTTGAAAATCTCACAATATTGTCATTTTCAACTAAAAAAATGAAGAGTAGTGGATTCAAATTTTGCACGAAAAAGAAACAAAGGTAAAGATCGAATATACTATCTAATATGGAGCGTTACGTAATAAATTGTAAGGACAAGATATATTAACCTCTTCCATTAAAATCATATTAGAATCCCAAATATAGGATTTTGTCCATAATTAAGGATTCATAACATAATTAAGTTTGCCATTGAAAGAAGATTAATTTGAGTTTATATGGAATATATCTAACTTTTGGATTTGGTGTGATAATATTTGCAACATGGAAAGGGATTGCCAATACAAACACACCAAGAGAAAAGAGATGGTCCACTAATTTTATTACCATCAAAAGTGACATTGTTTTTGGTGTTCACTATTTTGCCCAAAGCCAAAGCCCCCCCCGGCCCCTTCCCCTTCCTCCTACAATTGTTTTTCTCTTTAAGGGCAAAGTCAAACATTCTCATTTCACTCACTTTAGAATTTAAAAAGATAGTTTGTAAAAGCAACTCTCTCTTTAAATTTTAAAAAAATAAAAAATAACAAGAAAAATGTAAAAGATTTTATAAAACTTTTACAGATAGAAAAATTATCAAATTATTTACAGAAATAGTAAAAAGAAAAATACTGATAAATATTGATAGACTTTTACCCGTGTCTATCACACAATATCTATGATAAAGTTCCTCTATAAAAAAAAATTAAATTTTACTATTTTGTGTAAATATTTTTTTTTCTATTTTTGAAAATTTCTCAAACATTTTTTAGGTCGAAAAAATAAAGAATTTAGCAAATAACAATTCAATTATTTTATTAAAAAATATTTGTCATTTGAAAATTGTTTAGTTAGACAATTGATAGGCTATACAAAGAACACAAGATAAGTCAGTACATAAATATTTTTCAATTAATTTTGGGTCTGATCAGGATAGGATGAGATGGGGCAAGAAAAATTATTTTTGTTTTCTTACCTCTGGTTTTGTTGCAAAAAAAAAGATTATAGATTCCATAAACACTTGACATTAGAATTTTTATTTTTATCATTAAATTAATTAATATGGTTTATTATGGTTTAAATACTATTTTTTTTTATTGATGTAATTTATACTTTGGTTCATTTTGGTTCTATACTTTCAATATATTTATTTTTTTTCTATTTTTTAATTTTGATTCATTTTAGTCTCTATACTTTATAAATGTTTATTTTTTGTTCTTGTACTTTTGAAAATTGATCAATGACTAAAATGAACCAAAGTTGAAAGTACAATTACAAAAGTGAACATTTTGAAAATACAATAACAAAAAAGATAATTGCAATTGTTAGCATTTTTAGGAATAATAACAAGTGTATAACATCATTTTTAAAAAATTGCAAATATAGACAAGTCTATCAGCGATAGACTTCTATCGTTGATAGACTCTTTCTAGTGATATGGTCTATCAATGATAGACTCTTACCAATAATATGATCTATCACTGATAGACTATTTAAATTTGGTCATATTTGCAATTTTTTTTACCTTATGTTATATTTGCTAATACTTTAGGTCTAATGTCTATATTTTCAATTGTCCCTAACCAAAATTAGCAAGTCTAAAAGTACGAAACTAAAATAAATCTTTTGAAAAACTATAAGAACCAATATGAACAAAAAAAAAAATACATAGATAAAAGTAGTATTGAAACCGTTTATACTTTATTAATAGGAGGTTATCACCAATTTTGAAGTAGAATTTAAAGTGGGACAAAACAAGAAGTATAAAATATAATACAATATCAAAATGATATATAACACATACTATATAGTAAAAAAGAAATGCAACTATTAGCTTCAAAGTCTATTTTAGCAATCAATTTGGTAAATTTTTTAAATTTTAGTATAAAAAACTCTTAAAAAAGAATAATGATATGTTAAACTCAATATTATATGGTTATGTAGTTCTATTTTTTTAAAAAAATAATAATAAATCCAGCCATATTCATGACATAATTCTAAATGGATCAAATAAAGTGTTCTTAGACAAATATTCCTCATCTTAATGGCTAAACAAAATAAAGTACTTTGAGCTTTGTAGTGGGGCAGTATGCTATGTTTTATCATTAAAACCAACTTTAGATATTGCAAAGGCATACCTCAATTTCATGTCACATCTAAAAAAAAAGGCATTCTCAAGTGCATTTTCTCCAACATGTAGTTTTATTAATGGTTAAATCAAATTAATTAGTAATATTTGACCAAGCAAACTTGAATTGATAACATTAAGGACTATTAATTTTTGTCAAAAAAATGAAGATTTTGTCATTTACTTTCTTTTCTTTTTTAAAAATAAAAAAATATTTATTTTATGACTCAAGTTGTATAGGCAATAGGTCTTAAAATATGGTAAAGGGTCATGTAAAGTTTTGCTAGGAGTTGCTATTTCTATATGAGGTTTCAACGATTATATCTTATCAACACGAGAGTTTCTGTTACTAAATGTAAATAAATTCAATAAGAATACTATATTGAAAAGACAAAAAGATCCTCCTACTCAACTAGAAGACTAAAGACTCTAAAGTAGGAGAACATGATTTAACTAGTGAAGGCCGCTTTTAAGTATGTGTATTTTAGTTTTCGAAGACATCGTTTATCTCAAATTCAAATTCATGTTATGTTTCACTTATTCTTCAAAAAATGTCAAGAAAAAAATACTTCAATTAATTATTTCAAATGCTCAAAATAGTAAACTTTTAAATATTTTCACAATTGCACGAGTTAGAAAAATATTAGGTTACAAATTTTAGTTTTACAAATCGGTAATGTCTATTATTTTATGAACTTACTCAAGTTTCAATTAAGTTGTCTTAGATGTACAAATTATACATCTATTTAATTTCTACAACAACATCATTTACAAATATTTAATTGATAAAAAGACATAATGTGGCCCTTCACTAGAATAACTCGACAATTTAGGGGATGGAGATCAAACTGTCAAATTTGTAACAAATTGTACTAAATAGTCAAATGATTCAATTGTGTTCTATGCATTGAAACGAAAACATTTAAAAAATAATAATAATAAATTCTCTTCAATCATTCCCACCGAAGCATTAGGATACCTCCCTCCCAATTAAGAGACACTACACTAAATATATATTTTTGGCCATTACAAATAACCCTTCTATAACTGGATGTTCTTTCTTAGTGACTTGAAACTCTAATTTTCTAGTCTTTAATGCTAAAATAATGACATTAGTGATTGACTCTCTGTCATACTTTAAAACATCTTTCACCTCCTTATAGGCACTGGGTAGTGAATTCAACTGGACATAAGCCTCATTTTCATCACCTATCTTCTCACCCAGACTCTTGAACTCATAAACTATCTTAGTGTTTTGGCAGAGTCCATCTTGAATGTGAAGAACTTTTCTCTCAAGAACAACTTATTTGGAAGATCTTTTGTGGCAAAGAGACCCTCCAACATAGTCCACATCTTATAGGTTGTGTCTTAAGATACTATGACTGAGGTTAAGAAGCAATGTTTTATAGGCTGCTAGTTTCATGTCTTCCTTTTCCTGTGCTATAATCGTAGTAGATAAAGCAGATGGATCCAAAAGAGCCTTGTGGACTTTCTGCTGACCAAGAATAGCCCTTATTTCAGCTTTCCATAAGTCAAAATCGCTCTTTCCATCAAACTTTTCTATTTTAAACCTTACTACTGTAATTTTTCAATCTGAACTTAGTCTTGAATTAACAAGATTAATCTTCTTGAATATCTTGATGCTCCAAGAAAAGCTTCCCTTAGGATATTTGGCTCTAATACCAGTTTTGTTGAGCTGTTTTATTATTTTCGGGCCCAAATGAAGAAAGTGGTAGGTTAAAGACTTGGTTGATAATAAACCACATAGATGGTTTTATCTTGCACACATGTAAGGATGATGTTTTCTTTCTTCAAATCAGATTGATGGTGAAATAACTAATATGGTAAAATTTCTCTCTCTCTCTCTCTACGAATCTCTCTCAGCTTCCTCTATGAACCTCCTTTGAAATCTAACTTCTTGTTGATCTTGCAAAGATGAAATCTTACATGCACAAGTGAAAGAATGAAGGGAAGAAGAAGATGAACACACAAGGATAACGTGGTTCGGCCAAAATATAGCCTACATCCACCTGAAGGATTTTTCTTTTCTTTGAAGATTTTACAAGTTATTTTTCTTTTTACAAATAGCTTTTCTATTTATGAAATCTGATCTGATTTAGATATTTATAGTCCATACTATATCAGTTACAAATTAGAAATTTGTTATGTGAAAGTAAAAAGCTAGCCGTTAGATGTGTTTAGAGTCAAAATTCTTCAAATCTCCACCTTGAATCCAACGCAGGCAACCTTCTGTCCTTCCATTTTCTAATCTTTTTACCCTGTGTCTAGTAGGTTGAAGCCAATTAGCTCAAGGCATTTGAGAAGCTTAAGTTCTGGAATCAGCTTCGTGAACATATCAACAGCATTCTCCGAGGTATGGACCTTCAAGATCTTTATCTCTCCTATTTCAACTTTATCTCGTACATAATGGTATTTAATATCAATATGCTTTGTTCTTGTATGATATTGTGGATTTTTTGAGAGGTGAAGAGCACTTTTTTATCACAGTAGAGTTTAACTACTGTTTGATTTAAATAAAGTATTTTAACAATCCTTTAAGCCATAAGCTTGACTAATCCATCCTTCAGTTTTAGAGTTACTAAGCCAATTCCCTTGATCTTACAAGCTTCATTGCCACTCATCACTACAAGAAATCTAACTTCTCCCGACGTCACAATTCATCAAAAAAGAGTGGAAAATGCGTCGGGAGAGGCTCTCCCGACGAATAATGAGTCGTCGGGAGTTTGGTCGGGAAAAACCCGCTGGAGAGGAACTCCCGACACATGTATAGGGCGTCAGGAGTTCCAGTAAATGTCGAAGCCTGATATACGATGTCGACAGTTGGGGAACTCCTGATGCCCTATACATGCGTCGAGAGTTCTCCGACTAACTCCCGACGCCGTTTTCTATGTGTCGGGAGTTCCCGAACTCCCGATGGTTGTTTTATGCATCTGAAGTTTCGGAACTCCCGATGGTTTATTTGATGCGTCGAGAGTTAACTCCTGACGCAGTAATATATGCTGGGGAGTTCCTTCATTAGTTAAAAATTTTCTATCAAATATTTTTAATTTATAGTTTGTAACTTTTTAAAATTTAATCTAAATAACCTGTAAAACATAATTAACCAAATAAAGATTCACATAATAAATAAAATAACGAAAATGAAGTCCATACTATAACAAATAAATCAAAAATTACAATATCCTAAAATAAAACAAAGTCGATACTAGAACTTCATAAACATTCATATCACAAATACATAAAAGAAATAAAATGGAAACAACGTCTAGAACACGTATGGAACACAACATCTTCAACAATCGTCCCAGCTTATCTCTGAACAACATTCTATAATAAAACAAAAACATTCAAATGTCATAATCGGTAAACATCCACAACACGTTCAAACTTCATAAACAAAACATCCACAACATATTAGAACTTTGTAAACACACAAGAACTTCAAGTTCAACGATAAGACGAGTAATGAAACTCTACCCACCCCCCACGATGACAAACATGGAACCTCCCGAACATAAAAAAACACACAAATTGAGTAAACAAGAACCAACACACATAAAACTCAAACTTTGTCCCCAAAATGGTTTAAACCAATCTCAACCCACCCCCCACAACACATTAGAACTTCATAAACATTCATAAACATACAAGAACTCCAAGTTCAATGACAAGACGAGTGTAATGAAACTCTACCCACCCCTCACAACAAACATGGAACCTCCCGAACATAAAAAACACACAAATTGAGTAAACAAGGACTAACACACATAAAACTCAAACTTTGTCCCCAAAATGGTTTAAACCAATCTTAACCCACCCCCCACAACACATTAGAACTTCATAAACATTCATAAACACACAAGAACTCCAAGTTCAATGACAAGACGAGTGTAATGAAACTCTACCCACCCCCCACGACAAACATGGAACCTCCCGAACATAAAAAATATACAAATTGAGTAAACAAGGACCAACACACATTAGAGGACATTTCATTCTCTTTCTTGACCATTAGAGGATATTTCATTCTCAATTCTCGAATAAGTTCATGGTATCTCTTTCTTGACCATTAGAGGACATTTCATTCTCAATCCTTTCTTCATTTGCATTTTCTTTTCAATTGGAACTTGTAAATCGTTTATAAGATTCAACATCTCATTTTCTTCGACAGCATTACTCTCTATACTATCTACTTCAACATTCTATATTGAATGACTTGTATGACTTTCAAAACTTCTAGATAAGTTTACTGGCTCTCCGTGATATACCCATTCACAGTATGAGGGAGATATTCCATATGCTAATAGATGTCGTTCCACAATATCTATCTTTTCCCAAATTGAATTCATACAATTCTTGCATGGACATCTTATTCGTCCGGAATCATTAACATGAAACTTTGCCATATCTAAAAACTGGGATACTCCTTCTCTATACTCCACTGATAACTTATTCCTTAATTTAATTCATTCTTTATTCATCCTTAAAAATAAATCTTTTCTGACCAACTTGTAATCCAAAACAATAACCTGGATTAGAGGACAAAGTACAAAGTCTTTATTAAGCATGAATTTTGATTAACTTAATACAAAATTCCAAGTTTGTTCGGAGTATTTAAAATTTAAAATAATTTATAATACGTGATTTGACTTTTTTGCCTCTAATGTTATTGATTTTTTTTTCTTTAAATTAAGTCCAAAATTAAGTAAATTATAACATCCACATATAATCCAAAAAATTGCATAAGTTGAAACATCCACAATCCATGGCTTAAATAAAAAACAATGCTAATTAAAAACAATCCACAATAACATGCTATAAATTAATCTACAATCCACAAAAAATTACACAAATTGAAACATTAACAATCCACAATAACATGCTATAAATTAATCCACAATAACATGCTATAAATTAATCCACAATAACATGCTATAAATTAATCCACAATCCACAAAAAATTGCATAAATTGAAACATCCACAATCCACAATAACAACTCAATCCACAATAACATGCTATAAATTAATACACAATAACATGCTATAAATTAATCCACAATAACATGCTATAAATTAATCCACAATCCACAAAAAATTGCATAAATTGAAACATCTACAATCCACAATAACAACTTAATCCATAAATTAATCCACAATCCACAATAACAACTTAATCTACAAAAAAAATTCATAAATTGAAAAATAATGATTTAAATTAATATAAAAAATAAGAGAAATAAAATGGGAAGATTATCGACGGGCGGTGGCAAGCAGTTGAAGGAGGCGGCGGAAGGAGGGGAGGCGGTGGCGGCTGGACTAGATGACGGCTGAAGGAGCGGTGGTAGCAGCGGTGACGGAGGGCTTCTAGAAGGATCAAAACGCGAATGGAAGGGAGAAGGGTCGGCGCGCGAGGGAGTGGAGCGGGGAGAGGAGATCGGCGAGGAAAGAGGGGGAAAATGGGAGAGATCGGCAAAGGGAAAGGAAAAAAACGCGACGACGGAAAGAGAGGGCTTCGATGGTGGCGGGTTAGGATTGAAAATGGGAAAAATGGGAAAAAATTTTACCAGATCCCATCTCCCGACACCTATTTTATTTGTCTGGAGTTCCCCGGGAACTTCTGACGCCTGTGTTGTTCGTCAGGAGTTCCCGGGGAACTCCCGACGATTATTTACGGCATTGGGAACTCCCGATGCTTGTTTTGTTCATCAGGAGTTCTCGGGGAACTCCCGACGATTATTTACAGCATTGGGACTTCCCGAGGAACTCCCAACTCCATTTTACGTCGTCGGGAGACACCTTTTCTCCTGACGATCGATTTAAGCGCCAGGGAAACTCATTTGTCTTGTAGTGTATGTAAACCAATTCTTCATCCAATTCTTTATAGGTGTTGAACTAAGGTGTGAATGGTGTCATATGATAGGTATAACCAGAGTCTAGTACCCAGTCATGCTTTCCTAAAGGACTTACTTAGTTGGCTTTGTCACTTGTAGAGGCTAAGATATTAGAATAGAAATAAAATCCTTCAACAATAGATGCTTCAACTTGTTTTCTTTTCTGGTTTTTTTCTTTCTCTTGATTCTTTCCCTTCAAATTGTAACAATCTCTCATGAGATGTCACTTTTTCTTGCAATAATTGCACCTCAAATTAGTTTTGGGTTTGGACTTTTCATTAGGTTGTTGTTTACCACCCTTAGACTAATTAGGCTTGTTTTTTCCCTTTACAAATAACCCCTCTACAGTTGGATGTTCTTTCTTAGGTGGTATTTGGTGCGTGATCAAAGCAGAGAGTTGAGTTAAGTTTAGTTGGTAATTATTATTTGGAGAGTTAAATTGTCCATGTTTGTTGTGCAAAGTTGAGTTGAGTTGAGTTGGTAATTATTGTCTGTGTTTGGTGTGCAGAGTTGAGTTGATTTGAGTTTGAAAGTCTGTGTTTGAGTGCAGAGTTGAGTTGAGTTGAGTTGGGGTATCTGATGCAGTTTTTGTAAATGAGATTAGTTCCTTTATTTTATTTTATTTTTTGTTTTGTTTTACTTTACTATCATTGATTAATTTTAAACTATACACCTATTTTCTCAAATCTTTTATGACATAAACTAGACAATCGCAATTTTTTATCTCAATTTGTAAAACATAATAGATTATTTTCTATGAATACTTCTAAAAAATTGTAATAATTCTAATTCTCTTCAATCTATAAAACATACCACCAAAATATATGTTATATTGCTTCTCAATTACTAATGAATTGGTATATTGTATATATGTATATTGAACCTTGCTAACTGAATATTACTATTTCACATATTATATACGTGAACTTGATTAACTGGATAACTTAACAGTTTATATTTATATAATATGGATCGTATATCTGGAACTGAAGTCGTACATAGAATAATTACCTTCCATTTCATAATGATGGTGAGAATGTGATAGTGTAGTATAGTAACATTGTTCTGAACATCACAAAAATAATATCAACTGACCGAACATGTGGTCGTTTCATAAAACAAATTCACAAAATATATGTTTTCGGGTTGAAATATTAGGTGGTGAGTCTAGTGGGTCCAAGCAAGTAGGCGTGTGCAGTACCGTAGCTATTTATCTTCTGGTTTGGCTAGGAAAAGGTCCATTTTTTGTATGCGCGTGCCAAATATATCAATTAGGTCACATTTATCATCCTCAATGAGCCATTCAATACCAAATATGGCCTGAACTAACTTCTTCTGACGTCCAAATTCCATCTCATATTTCTCAGCTTGCCATGCAACGATTCTACCCACGTGCGTTGACTGTATATCAGTGGTTGATCGCATGATGTCGATCATTTCATTTTGGAATGTAAGTCGTTTCCTCTTACGTCCACTGGATGGCTCCGCTGATATGCTTGTTTTGTTGGTGGAAATATCTGGTGCACTTGCTCTCCCCGTGGACATATCTACTTAATCTTCTTCCATTGCATCCTCAGGTAGTTGGGTTTGTTCATTATCAGGGGTAGGGTATTCTTGTGATCCTAATCGAATCTCATCTTCCATTTTCCAGAACAAATTTGACGCCATCACCACTGGGGGCTTGCAATAGTGCCCGGTTGCCCTATCCTTCCCAAATACACTTGATAGTTCATTGTAATGGGAGAATAGCTTGTTTCATAATCCCTTCATGTTAAGATGACTCTGCATTCGTATATGGAAGCAATATTAGAAATTATACAAAAATAGGTACGTTGTACATTGTTTAATATTTTAAAAAACTTACTCGAACCCAGACGTCGAAGATCTCCCTGTCCACCTGAACGCACTTAACTCCTCATTCCATCCAAACCCTGATTGATTTAACATCTCCGTTACTACTAGAATATTGTTTCTTCGAACTTCTAACCTTGCATTCAATGATATTCTGGTTTAGGCCACGTCCGGGAAACTTCTCATCCATTATTCGCTCCAAGTGGTGTAGATATCCCAATCGGAAGGTCCCATTGTCGAACTTCTAACTGGACTCCACTAAAGAGGTTAGGGCATTCACCAACCCAACGTCCTTGGCTTTTGTCCATGTGTGTTTTGATCTTTTTCCATCGTCTGCCATTCTAATTCATGCATGTATATGTTGTAAAGACATTGTTGAAAATTAAACATTTTCATACGACATGTTAAAAAATAAAAAAACTAAAACCATGAAGTCAAAATAGTCGAATTAAAAATGTTAAAAATGTTTACGATAGAAACATAATGATGATCTTTTCCTTTGGAAAAACATTTTGGTAGCCAAATAATCTCTAAATTGGGTCCATTCATCTGATGTCTCAATAAATTCAATATTCTCTCCCTCCGTGACAGTAGAATTCTTGTCCAGCAAATCATCAAGTGAAGCGCCGATCCCCATTGTTATCTCTCAAAAAGAGCTATTATTCTTAGCTTATTTTAGGCTCATTAATGAATTTTATGTGTTCATTGTCTTATTTTGTATGAATCATGCACTGAGGAGGTAGAACCAATAAATCAAAGACATGCGGGAATGATTTAAAGCAATTTGAAGGTGATTTGAGCAACCAGGCTTCAAAACAGTGAAAATTAAGAAATTGCCACTGCATTGTCACAGCGTTGCAATGATCTACCCTGGCGCTCTAAGGCAGAATGTGCAGCATCACGACGCTGCGAAATTTGACAGACGAACACAGTTAGGGCGTGCGCAAGTGAGCGATGCAACGCTATTTTTCAGCGTTGTGACACTGCGATCTTTCTTATAAATACTCCCCTTCTTCTTTAGGTTAAAATATGCCGAATTTGGGAGGCCAAATTGATGGAGGCCGAAGTAAAACTTATTCCTTCGTTCATTTCCTTCAATTTTCGATATCTTAGGTTAGTTTTGCTTTTTATTTTGGATTGTAATCAATGGAACGAATGTGTATCTCAGATTTGTCTATAAATTGAGAGGTAATCTCTATCTTGTTTCTTTGAGCAAGAGCTCTATGTTTAATTTCTTGAAGGTTTCTTAATTAATTTAACTGCAATCTTGTGAATCCTTTGGTCGGATGTTTTTTAATCTTAATGGAGTTTTGATAAATTCTTCTGACAAATTAATTTGTTGAAATTCTTGTTTGCAAAGTCATTCTAGCCAATGCATCATTGATTAATTTAGTTGCAAGTATTAGAATCGCATGTTTAGGGTTTAGACTTTTTCTGGCCAAACTCATGTATGCCCTAGTATAATCTTTCCAAATAAATCATGCTACAAGATATGTCTTTCCGGCTTATAGTATGTCTCAACAATTGAAACCTTTCTTAATGCTTTTTCAGTTTTAACTTGTATGTCACTAAAAAGGAAAAGTTTTAAACTGAATTAGTACTGGTTTGGATTTTTAATCAAAATTGGCTAATTGGGCTATTAGAATTTCTAATAGGTTGAGGGATTGACAGATTCAACATAATTAATTGGTGCCTAATGAAAGAAATTGCATAGGAACTCTCTCCTGCTCTAGAAATTAGATAGACTCCTTTCCTAGATTGCATTACCCTTTTTATTTCAATTTTGCACATATTGTCTCTTCCACACCAAAAACCCATTTATTGCTCTAGTTAGAAAATTAACTCAACGAAACCAATCGTGCTTCTCTGTGGATCGACTCGGACTTACCACTGTTGCTTCGTTTTAGTAGTGATAGGAGTAGTTCACTATTTATAAATTTCTTTTATTTCGGATTAGAGATGAATTACGACATCGATTCTCGATCTGAACACCCATCTCCCTTGTGATTAAGTTTTGAATCAGGCAACACACAGTTATCGTTCAAAATTGGACCTGTACCGGGTAGAAAGATTTGCCCGTAAGAATTGCTCATCAGCCCTTCAATAGTCCGAATGCTTGCTCGATAAAATTTCTTGCCGACGAATGCTTCATAATTCTCTCGATGTTGTCAGTGCTTTGCCCGTACCACGCCAGTTTGAGAGATGGTAGCACTCCCCTCTATACGAAGCCAAAAATGCTTCAACATTAGGGTAGCCAGCATCGCACATGTAGTAGTACCATGTACCATTTATGTGATTGTAATACATGTCTATCAAGGGAATAACTAAAGGTTGTTTATGTACATGAGTGATATTTATACCCTTTGGAATCCTCAGTCCGTGTGGTAATGCAACTGCATACCTTAGGACCTTAGAGTCGACGGTTGAGCCCTCTCAGCCTAGCATAACGAAGATGAATTCTCCGTTCTGGTCATATACCGCTAAAACATTTGTGGCGATTTCTCCCTTCCTTGTCCTATATCGTGGTCGATCTACAGCACTGACATTCACTTTCACGTACATTCCGTCCAATGCACCTAGACAATTCTATTCAGATTGTTTAATCATGATAATTCGAGAAGATTTCAGCACAATTTATTTCTGGTACATTAATAGAATGGTACTGGAACTTTTTTTCTACCTTAAACCATTTCCATCGTCCATCAGTACATACACTTGTAACTGGTTCGAGGGTTTTCAACAATATTGTGTGCAGCTGCATTACTGCTCTAAAAACAACATTGAAATATTCTGAAACTGTCTCATAAGATCTCAAAAAATGTGTGCATACTACTCTATTCTTCACATCATGAGCAAGAATGTGTAGGAACATTGCCACCTTCTCTTCAATGCCAACACATCTACCTGGCTTTAAGCATCCAGTCGTTTGAATAATGTTGCACAAAATCATAAACGTCCTTCTATCCATCTGAGTACTCTCACAACACACCAAGTCACTCACGTAAATGAGGCAGAAGAACGTCAGTTGCCGAATGTAGTGCCTAATGTTCGCTGGTTTTTGTTCTATCCTTCTATTATTGTAAAGCAACGTTGCCAAAGTGAAGAATAATTGTCTTTGAGACTCAGTAATGCTTGTTATGATTTTAAACAGCTTCTAAACAGTATCCATCTTATAAGGGTAATGGGGGAAATATGTAGATCCTGAAAGGATAAACTACGCTTAGAATCAGTGAACTTGGGTTTATTCCAAAATGACAAGTCGTGACAACCTAGTACATCACTCATGTTCGACTATCCCGAGCCAAGATACATTACGATCATCCCAAAAAAGAATCCTATGACAATTTCAATAATTGTACTACATTGTCCTACGCCCTGGTTACTAACTTGTCCAATGTGCGTTGTACAGTAAGACCTATACGCGTGCTCTGCTTTATCGAATGTTTCATGAGCAGCGGAAGTGGATCGTTCCAAATCCCATTCAGAATGAACACAAACATTCTACAAATTTAAACGGAAACAAACAGATTATGCGTAAATCAAAATTACAGCATGCTACAAGAAGATACAAGGGATAGAGTATGCGTACCTTTGAAGAACTCTTCTTCAACTATCCCTCAACCAATGTCCAATGCGTCCAACGATGCACTCAAACGCAACGAACGAAACAGCCAAAACACAAACAACTGGATGCCCCTCGAACCCAATCGAGTCCAACTCAATCCACGAATGAATTTAGAACACCACCACAATGGTTACCTTGGTATTCTTAGTGTGAGGATCCAGAAGTTGTGGGCTCTGTATGATCTTGGATTGAGGAAGAAATGAGGTATACTATCGAGTAGACGATCGAGTAAGTGGGAGATAATGAAGATTGTTTATCATATAGACGATGTACTCGATCGTTTAGAAGATGAAGCCTATCGTATAGACTTTTGCTACTCGGTCGTGTAGCAACGATCAAACGAGTAACTATCGTATAGTCAACTCTTAGCTCAATCGTGTATGCTCTCGATGCTATCGCTTAGTAAAAAAAACTTTTTACTTGATAGCCTTTTTCGTGAGATTTTCCCAAATGAATTAACTTCTAATTTTGGAAAACAATTTTCCTTTTTAACTCACGATTACCATAAAACTTCCAATAACTTCTCACTTAATTCGGACTAGAGAAAACAAATTATTTATCATATAATTAATATATTATAAATAAATATGATAACCAACTTATCATATTATATTTATAATCTATAGTTTTAATATTTCATCATATGAAACATAAAAATTATAGTTCTTTTTCTATTTTATGGTATTTAATATAAATCATATTTATATTAATTCCTCCAATTAATGTATCTAATACATCATATCAATTATATCACATATAATTGAATTTCCTCTTGTTAATTTGAACATCAAATCAAACAAAATCTGAGTCTCAACTTAAACCCATTGAACTACCAAGGGGACCTCATGGACCTATAGCTTGAAGCTCCAATGGTACGTGAATAACTAACTAAACTCTTTAATCACGAGATCTACTATCCGTTAACTCTTGGTCACTCCACTAAAGACCGACAGCTGTACTCTTCTCACTACAGATATATTTGTGTATCCATATAACCAATCAATAGTGCGATAATCCTTTACAAATCGCTCGTAAGTATAGTTGGGTTAATTTACCGTTTTGCCCCTATAGTTACATCTAACTCCTTAAGTACCATTGATTCCTCTAATGAACAATAAGTCATAGTCCTACTATGACTGAGTCCTCTCTTCCAAAGAGAGGGTGTGGCCACTATGTTCAAGACCCGAAATCAACCCTTAAGGGAGCAATTTATCTACTTACCCCTACTTCGGGGAAGGAGTGAATTCTGTCTTGTGTAGCTGAGTTCCAACCTCCTCAATCAGACGAATCCCCATAAAGGTAGGCTTGTTGAGTTGGCAATCTGGCCACTCTCACCCATACTAATCAAAGGACCACCCTCATAGACAGGAGTTCTCAACTCACTCAGGATTAAGCTCATGTCATCTATAGTCATTTTAGTGAAATGTAAGTCTCAATTATCAATGGCATTATATAAAGAGACTAATCATCTCGTGGTCCGGTCTTATACAAACTCATTGTATAGGACACCCCGCTTGCATGTCTCCACATAAATGGTCAGGATCATACCATTTATACCACTTTACAACACTTGTAACGTCTACAAAGCGGGCTGTATTCGTAGTGTCACCAAGATAAGGTATCCCTCATTTATCCTTATACTACAAACCATTTAGGTTATTATTTAAGGCATGATCTACTTGTATGTCTCACATACATGCTTAAGTTATATGAAATAACCACGGATCTTAGTTTATTGGATTAAGTAAATGCTTATAAAATAACACTTATTTTATTAATAACAATGTGTATACAAAATATTTACAAACTACAAGTCTACCATGAGAATTAGGATATCAATACCAACAGTATAATACCCCCTTGTACTCACTCACTTGTCCATGGAATTTGTGCCAAGATAGGTAGATTCCTTTGTTACGACCAATGAAAATGACATGAATTTGTGTTTTCACATCTACCTATATTTTTAGAACAGGGGTAGTCAATACCAGTATTGAAGTGAATGGTTTTTTGGGAGTTAAGATGCAGAGGTTATGGTATAAGTGTCCCTTCATACAACCCTTTACTACCTATAAAAAAAACTAAAGTAACAAAAGTCCACATAAGTATTATAATAGTTGACATATTTAGATTTGTATAAAATTTGATATTGTAGTCTACAATTTTTTGGGATTGTCTAAAATTTATTATAATAGTCTACAATTTAAGCATAATTTAAAGTTGGTTTGTAAAGATAGTTTCAAGACTTATTTAACCTTACCTACAACAACTCTGTGTAATTAATATAATAAATATCAACTTAAAATGTAATATATGTACATTAAAACAAAACACTACTTTCATATCATAAAACAATTTGGACAATTTCGTTTTAGTCAATATTTGATGGTTAAAATTTTTTAAGAAGTTATATAGTGGACTTAGGAAAATACCAAAGTTCCTAAAATTATTTCTAAGAAGGTCCTTGTCTTCTCACACCCAAAATAAGAAATTTGGTTGAATACTTTCATGTGTGTAGTTAATTTTCAAAGTTTATTTTAAGACCTTTTTCATTTTATTGCTACATCTTCTTTATTTTCAAAGTTTCACTACTACAAAATCTACATTACTTGACACTTGTAGTTTTTAATTACTTGACATTTTTAAAAAAAAAAGTCAAGTAATGACCTTTTAGAAAAAAAAATGTCAAGTAAAATGGTTAAAAAAACGAAGATTGACAGAATGTTTCAGATATTTTCATACGAACCATTACTTGATACGACTTTCATGTTAAGTAATATAAGGTCTTGCTTAACACATTTTTCGTGTCAAGTATAAGAAGCTCTTACTTGACATATTTTTCGTGTTAAGTAAAATATAACAATAATATTTATTTTTTTTTAATCTTTATTTTTTGTTTCCCTCCCTCCCCATTTTCATTTCCCTCTAAAATTTGGTTTCCCTCCTACCAAAATTATCAAATAAAATATAAATAATTAGTTTATTATTTTAAATAAATAATAAATAATTATCAAATAAAACTTTCCCTCTTCTTCATTTTCTCTCTCGCAACCCCCCTCCCCCTCGAAACCCTCTCTTCGCAGCACCAGTCAGCCACCGTATAGCCTCCACCGATCAGTCCTCCACCAGATACGCCAGACGCCCACCAGTCAGCCACCGTACAACCTCCACTGGTCAATCGGATCTGCGCCAGACTCCATCGTATCCGCGCCAGATGCCACCAAATCTGCACCAGACGCCCACCAAATCTGTGCCAGATGCCACCGAATCCACGTCAGATGCCCACCTGTCAGTCTTCCAGCAGATTCATGCCAGTCACCCAGCCTAGCCTCGTGCCAAATCTAATCAGTTCTCGCACCAGATCCGGTCAATCCTCCACTAGATTCGATCAGTCCTCCATCGGATTCTTAGTACAGTCGCGCTGCCCCTGTCAAGTATGAGCTTCTTATAGTTTTATGAGTGTTCTTATTCCTCTTTTGTTTTTCTTTTCAGGCAAGTTGGTCAAGGCCTGAGTGAAGCGTTGATTTAAGCAAACACTTCGGGTAAGTGTTTTGGATGTGTTGGAATGAATTTGTGATTTGGATTGTAATGTAGCATCTTCAGTAATGATTTGCTTGTTTGAATGTTTGATGATGAGATTATTTTGAAGTGATAGAAGGAGTTGAGTTACTGTCCAATAGGTACGAAACCGATCTTGACAAAGTTTTGGTAAGTTTGGAGGTTAGTATTAATAGTTCTTTGTTACTCATTGAAGTATTGGTCTAATAATTGAGTTATTTTCAATTTTTGATGTTCAATTCAAAGATTTCAAGAGAGTCGAGCCACTGTCCAGCAGAGTTAATGATGTTTGGACATTTTGATAGGTATTAAGGCCTTGAAACTATTTTGGAATAGTTACATAGTTGCTAGAATTTGCGTTTTGTAACCATTATTATTGAACTTTTCGTAGGTTTGATTACTTTGTTGTAGTTTTGAAGTGGCATTCGAATCAAGCCACACTTTGGGTAATCTATTTGGAGTTAATAGGTTATATTGGTGAACGAAAATTTGAAGAATTGGGCTCCAATATTCTGTAGTTTAGAATGAAATTTTGTAGATAAGATTGGATTACTTTGGTGTAATTTTGAAGAAAATTTTGTAGATAAGATTGGGCCTTCAATATTCTCTATTTTTTATTGCTTGTAGATAAGATAAGTTGTGAATGTTATGAAAGTTGGGGGAAAGGTGTCTCCATTCTTCTATTTTAAATTTTAGCATATGCTAGATTTGTTGATAATTTTCTTCCTCGTTATTATATTTTCTCAAATCTTTCCCTTCTTCCTTAACTTTAAGTTGTAGATATTTTTTAAGTCTGGATATGGTCAAAAGAGAATGAATGAAATCTCAGTAAGTCCTTAACTTTAAGTTGTAGATATTTTTTAAGTCTTGAGTGTGATATTTTTCCATTGTATGAAGTAAGCCAATCATGTACATTTTTCCTTATGCGTGAATTTTTGTCATTGTCGTATCTTACACTTATTTCTATATTTTGAAATTTGATGTTATCACTCTTTATTCTATTTTGCAAGTTGACTTGCTTGAACATGGCTTGCCTGACCCTTAGTTCTCGATCTTTAGACTTCAAAACTCAATGAATAGATTAAATAATGTACTTTGTTGAGAGGTTACTTGTTAAACAATTTGTCGCTTTTGTGTTTGTTGAAAGTTGAGTTTTGTATACAAAAGCAATAGTTGAGATTTTATTTTGTGCATGTACATTGGGTGTTAAAAAAATCCTATGAACCAAAGAAACCAATCAATCCAACCAACCCCGCACGGTATGGGTTAGGTTGTTACCAACTCATTTGGGTTAGGTTGGGTTCAAATAAATGAAAATTTTATGGGTTGGGTTGGTTCAGGGGTTCATCTAATATAACCCAAACCAACCCGAACCAACCTGAATTTATTATTACCTTTAAAATATGTTTTTTTATTACTTATAACACAATTTTTTATACATATATTAATTTTTAATTTTATTTAATTCCTATATTTTTTTAATAATTTGTTCTTCAACAACTCTTAAAAGTAGTTTCTTTGCATTTTAGAAAGAAAAATTTCACTATTTAAATTGAAATTGAGTTGTTAATCTTAATTCAATATATGAAAATAATTAAATAAGAAATGAATCAAGGTTTTTTTTTTCTCATATCCTTTATATATTATTAATCAAGCTTTCAATGAGTATGTAATCAGTATTTGATACACTTATTTAACTGATATGGTCTATCATTGATATTGGTTTATCAGTGATAGGTCTTATAGTAAATGAGCATATCATTAGTCTATCACTGATAATTGGTCTATCAATGATAGATCTATTGTAAAACAGCATATAATTATTCTTTTTTTTATTGCAGGTTCATTCACTGCGTATGAAGCTGATTTTGATGGACATTTTAAGTATTGTTTTATGGCGTTTGGATCCTATATTGAGGGGTGGGAATATTGTAGGCCAAATATATTAGTTGATGGCACCTTTTTGAAATGTAAATATGGTGGAACACTTTTGACCACGTCAACAATTGATGGTAACAATCAAATTTTTCCTCTTGCCTTTAGTATTATAGACTCTGAGAATTATGCATCATAGAGATGGTTTTTTTAGAGTATAAAGAGAAGTTTAGGGGATTGAGAAGGTTTAGTTATTATATCTTATTGATATTTACGTATTCCAAAAGATGTTCAAAACGTTTTTCCAACTGTTGAATATTATGTTTGTTTGCAACACCTTTTGAGAAGTTTGAAGTTGACATATAAGGACTCTTCTATTGATAGTATGTTTTTTAGATATGGAAAAGCATATACTGTTGTTGATTTTGAGTTGAATATGAGATGGATGGAAGCTATATATCCTAACATACGAGACTATCTTAATAAGGTTGGTTTCAAAAAGCGGGCTCGTTCATATTGTAGAAGGAGAAAATATAAGATGATGACTACAAACATTTCAGAATCCTTAAATGCAGTTCTAAAAGAGCTTAGAGATTTACCTGTGGTATCATTACTCGATTCTATTAGACAACTACTTCAAAAATGGTTTTATGATAAAAGTAAAGTTGCATATTGTATGAAAATGTTTTTTTACTAGCTAGGCTGAGGGAAAGTTACGAACGCAATATTAGATATCAAGAAGCTTCATGGTAAGAGTTACTTGTTTTCGTGGCTAATATCACAAAATTTATCAATGATAGACTTCTATCAATGTTCAACTTCTACCAAGTATCACTGATAGACTCAGATAGTTGGATCTTAATTAAATTGTTGTTTATGTGTCATTTTTATCAGGTTAATGTAATTAATGATGTTGAATTTCAAGTGATTGATAGAAGAATCACTTTATGGTACATTTAGATTCCAAATCATGTACCTGTCATGTTTGGGATCTTGATGACATTCCATGTACCCACGCACTTGCTGTTCTTTGTGGGTGCAATATGGATACTTATTCTTTTTGTTCCTAAGTATTTCTTGTCAAGTAACTTGATTTTGTGCTATGCTAGTTATGTTTGTCCAGTTGGGAACCATGCTAATTGAAAGCCTTCAAGGATTGACATTAATATATTACCTCCAGTTATTAAGTGTCCAATAGACCGACCTCGAAAACAAATAATATTATCAATTGTCAAGCAAAAAGGTCAGACAAAGTGTAGTCATCGTAGTCGTGCTTATCACAAACGTAGAACGTGTAAATTTCCATCATTTATACAATGATGTAACATTTACTATTGTTTGATTTTTATAGATGTGAATGTGTATGTTGCCATAATTTTTACAATGTTGTAGAATTTACCATTTTTACCATGGGTGTGATTGTTATATTGTTCATAAGAACATTACATTTTGCTTGAAATATATAGAAGCTTTTTATAATTAAAAAAAAAAATCTCAACAGTATATATATTCCATTTGTTGTTGATTCAATGTGAAGTAATGTCACTAAATTCTACCACTGATAGACTTCAAGATCCATTAAAGAATACCACTTGTTTTAGTCCTTTGAACTTTTTTAATAGAAAGTAAAAAAAGTTTTTCAACATATTTTTATAGAATAAAAACATATACTCAAATACACGTGAAAGAAAGTAACAACAATTTCAAGTAATGTCACTTTGATTTCTATCACTGATATTGATATATCACTTGTTGGGGTTGATGCCCTAAATCTCTAGGGTTCTATAGTTTGTAAACCTTGTATGAACAAACTTGTATGTGATTAATAATATTTTATATTTTATTCACTTTATCTATGAAATAAGTGATATTTTAGTTGCATTAACCACAAACCAATAAACTAACATCCAAGGTTATTGTTGTAACTTAAACATGTATATGGAGTCACACAGGTGGATCATGTTTAAGTGATAACCTAAATGGTCTGTAGTATATGGATAAGGTTAGGCACCTTATCCTGGTGATACTACGAGTATGACCCACTTTGTAAGTGTTACAAATATTGTAAAGTGCTACAAATGATCTGATCCAGATCATTCATGTATTAGACATGCGAGCGGAGATATTATATACAAAGGAGTTTGTATTAGACCGAACCACGAAATGCTTAGTCTCATTATATAACACCGTTCATAATAGAGACTTTCATTTCACCAGGATGACCATAGGTAACATGACCTTAATCTTGAGTAAGTTATGAACTCATGCCTATGAGAGCGGTCCTTTGATTTGTATGGGTGAGAGTGGCCAAATCGCCAACTCGACACGCCTACCATTTAGAGGATTCGTCTGATTTGGGAACTGGAAAATTAGCTACACAAGATGAAATTCACTTCTTTCCCGAAGTAGGGTAAGTAGATAAATTTCTCCCTTAAGGGTTGATTCCGGGTCTTGAATAATGTGGCGTCACACCCTCTCCTGGCCCAAGAAGGCTTTAGTCATAGTGGAACTATGATCTATTGTTCATTAGAGGAATCAATGGTACTTAAGGAGTTAAATGTAACTACAGGGGCAAAACGTTAATTTGGCCCAATTGTACTTACGAGTAATTTATGAATGGTCATCGTACTGTTGATTTGTCATATCTAATGGATACAAAAATATATTTGTAGTGCAAAGAGTGCAGCTGTTGGTCTTTAGTGGAGTGCCCGACAGTTAACGGATGGTGGATAATGTAATTAAAGAGTTTAATTAATTATTCACGTACATTGGAGCTTTAAGCCACAGGTCCATAAGGTCCCCTTGGTAGCTCAAAAGGATTTAGTTGAGAATCAGTTTTTTGGTTAATTTGAAATGTTCAAATTAATAAAAGAGAATTTAATTATATATGATATAATTAAATTAATTCAAATATATATGACATAATTGACATAATGTATTTGATACATTATAGTTTAATTGGAGGAATAAATATTTGAATGTGATTCAAATATATTTTCTATGAATGAGATTCATAGTTGTTAAATTTAATATAAATATGATTTATATCAAATGCCATAAAATAGAGAAAAAAACTATAGTTTACATTGTATATGATGCAATATTAAAACTATAGGTTATAAATATAATATGATAAGTTGATTATCATATTTATTTATATTATTTATTATTTTGAATAATAATATCTTTTTTCTCTTTAACCACCAAGGTGGTTAGGTGGCTTTTTGTGGCAAATGGGATAAAAGAAATATTTTTCATTTTTTTCCCTTACGTTGTTACACGAATTTTACAAAGACCATACGATAGGCTCTATCACTACACGATTGAGAAGCTTCTCTATGCGATAGTGTTGCTTCTTCAATCGTCTTTCTCCTCCAACCTACAAAATCTCTCCTAACCAAAATAGTCAGAGCTCACAACTAATGGGTTCTCACCCCGAGTATACTGAAGGTTCCAAGTGGTCGCGTCTTCCTTTTGGTTCAGGAGATTCTGAAGAAAGTCTTCAAGATTAATGTATTCGAGTTCGTGACAGTTCGAGGGATATACAAGAAGAAGGGTTCTTTAACGGTATAATTTCTTGAACTCTTATTTTTTGTTTAAAAAGCATGTTGTAATTTTACTTATAATACATAAATTGTATGTTTGCTGTAAATTCGTGTTTTCAATCTAAATGGAATTTGGACAATCCGTTTCCGCTCAGGATCTCTTTAAAATCAAGTTCCTTCATCACTGACATTGGTTTATCACTAATATTGATTTATCACTGATAGACTTCAGCACCCATTACATAATAACAAGGGTTTAGTCCTTAGAACTTTAAAATAGAAAGCACAAATGGACATAATTTGCAATGATTCAACTAACGATCTAATATTTTTCTATATTTTATGACAAAATCAACTACATATGAAACTAATGTCACTGTGAAGCTATGAAGTGCAAATACTTTATGTGAGGCAAAGAATCAGTATCAGACACGTATCAAATACTGATACTTCCAGATACTTCCCAGATACGTATCTGACACACGATTTAACGTATCTATTTCTATGCGTATTTTTTTTAAGAAAAAAGACAAGTAACTCATCTAATCTTTCCCAATCTAAAATTAGGCAATCTATTTAAAAAGCTCACTACTCGAGTCTGAAACTAAAAGAAAAAAAAAATAACGGACAAAACCCTGGACTAGAATCATCTAGTCTCCATCTTCACATTTGAGTCCCCACAAAGTCCACCAAAATATAAACCATTTGGATATCTTCAACTGAGTTCTTCGTTTATCTTCATACTTCTCTCTCTAATATTCTTTTTCTTCTTTGCAATATGAGTCACTTTTCTATTGCATTCTATTAACTATTGTACTTCAACATCTTAGATGTTGCTTTTTTTTTTTTTATTGTATTTCAGTGTTTGTATTCTATTTTGTGCTATTGTTATTAACTTGTATGTTAAATTTATCTATATCCTAGATTTTTTTAAAGAAAAAAATGTATTTTTAACGTATCAGTATTATCATTTTTTAGAAATATATATACTAAAAAAAATGACGCATCCTTAAATGTATTCGTATCTTAGTTTTTTAGAAATTGACGAATCGCCGTATCCGATCGTATCCGTATCGTGTAGTCGTATCTGTGTCTGTGCTTCATAGCTATGAAGTCTATCATGGAACTTTTCTATCACTGATACTACTATTGGATCCACAAAAATTAAGGTATAGTAGCCCACAAAAGTACTGCAATATCCACAAAAACTAAGGCCTAATAGCCACAATATTAAACTAAGTCACAACTACATTATTATATCTGAGAGATTTTTAAGTCAAAACTAGGGGCAAAGTCTTTGATTCTAGGGGAATGTCTTGTTTGTTTTGGATAAGCTTCCTGCTAGTTTTTTGCATTCTTTTGGTCCTTTGCATCCTTTTGTTCTCTTGCAATCTTCTGGTCATTTGCATTCTCCAACATTTTCTTTGATGGTCTAGGTTGTCTTTTCGATCTAACATTTTCAGCATTCATTGTTGTAGTCGTCTTTTCTTGAATAACCTGAAATGTCAATACTTAATTCTAAGTTTATAAATATATATATTGAGTCTATAAGTGATAAAGCAATATAGGAAATGTGATAATTGTTATACCTTCACTCTTTTTGCTTTGTTGTGCACCATTTTTTTTTAACCTTTTTTCATGTATGTTGTCTTCTTCCTCATCGTGTTCAATCTTCTATAAATATTATATAAATGTATCAATGGAAAAAAAATTGTAGAAGTTGTCAATATACTTTTTCCATAATATATTCTTCATTGAAAAAAAAATAAAAGAACTAGATTCTATTACTGTTGGTAGATTCTATTACTGTTGGACTCCAATAAAAAGTGACAATATTCTATTAGTGATAAAAATCTATCATTCATAGACTATAATGACCAGCACACTTGAAGTCTAGAAAAACACACTAGCAATAACTTACTATTGAGCTAGATGGGTACCTCTTTTTCCTTAGCAATAGTAGTTTCTTCTATTTCCTTTTCTTTATCACAATTTTTTTCAAGTTTCTGTAGATATTAATATACCAATAAAAAATAAAAATGTTGTCAGTAAACTTTATATAGTCTATCATTAGGGAAAAAATATAAAAGAACTACAAGGCTTTAATGCTTTTATCTCATTTTCCTTGGCATAAGTAGTTTCATATTCGACTACTTTATCAGTATTAGCATCAACATTAGCATCTATCATTCTAGACTCAATGATGGATGATAATTATTTTCGAATGACTCTTGAGATTGTCTTTCACTTTGACATTTGTGTGGGATCTTCATTTCTCTTAGAGAATGTATCAAACTGAGAATCTTCTTTTGTCCCTTTTTAAGATCTTCAAAATCTTCATTGTGTTGCCTTTTTAGATCTTCAATATCTTCCAAGAAAATATTCTTTCTCCAATCTTTTTATCTTTTTCTGCAATATATTCTCCTTCCTCCAATCTTTTCTTCTCCGTATCCAGAAATTTTTTGAAGTACTCTGATGATATTTGTTCTTCTGATGCAACAATAGAAACTATAGAAAGTTAAAGACATAATATTTAATTAGTACTTTACACATAATACCTTTTTTTATGAGTTTTGAAATACTCAGATAATCATAGGTAGGGGTTATCAGTAACATAGTTTAATGAGATCATATCAGTGATATAGGCTTATCACCGATAGTCCTGTTATTAATAGACCAATATCACTTATATGGTCTATCTATTTGTGATATATGTTGTAATATTGGTCTATGTTAATAAACTATGTTATTGATAAACTCCTTCCTTATAGATTTGAGTGTTTAATAGATATAATACTTCTATCACTAATATTTGTCTATCATTGGTATACCAATATCATTGATAGACTTGTATCACAATTACCGATGGAAAAATTAGAAACTTACATTTTGTTCTGATAAGAAGTTGTCATTAAGATCTTGCCAATCTGGTTGTTTTGTCGTTTTCCAATTCAAAATTCTTGGAAAACCATTTCCCTATTTTTTTACGAGCCCCTCAGAAAGTTTACGAAGTATTTCATATGCCCAATAAACTAAGATTATGGGGATACCTTGCAGATAGGCAGCTAGTTTTTTTTTTTTACTCTTAATAGATTTCTTAAAAAAACTCGACAGTAAAACTATAAGACATTCTTCCCCATGGATAATTCCTAAACTTCTCCTCATCATTTAACATCTTAACATGCTTCCAATCTACACAATTATGAGGTTGTTTTGGAATCAACAAGTTTTCTGGCAAATAAAGATCGGCAAGTTTTGCTATTTTTCTTTCATCGTTGCAGTGACTAGTAAAATAGTTAAATGCACTTTTAAGATTTTCTCTAGTGATGTCAGTATCATTTCTAAAAAATGTTTGTCTAATTTCTGAATCATTTTCTTCAGTTTCATCTAAATATCCTCAACAAGGTATTTATCACAATTTAATCTTGTAATCAAACAAAAATTCCTCAACCCAAACTCAACAATATTACCTTCAATGTTAAAGGAGAACATTACTATCAACAGAGACACATTGTCTTCTAATCAAATATGCTAGAAGTTGTAAAGGTACTTTGGACATTTTTAAACCTAGCGAATGCCCAAACGGCCCTTCCTAAAATGAAGATAGACACATAGAATCTAAGCCCTTAATGATATGGTCTATCACTTCTAGCTTGACATAAACTGTGACTTTTAAAGTGGAATTCCAACTTTCTTTAGGAATGTTTTTTTTCCTATTTAAACAAAAAAAAATATGTGTTATAAATATTCTAAAATATAACTTAGAAATAAATATATAGTGAATACCTTCTCTTTTTTCACCTTTTTATTTTTGCTTGATGATTCTTCAAGTTCTGAGGTTCTTTCCCCCCCTCCCCCCTTTTGTTGTTTGCTTTCATAATTGTTACACTTATTAATCTGTTAATATAGTAATAAACACTTCACTCAACAAACTAAACGCTTCAAACTTATCAGTGATAAACTTATCACTAATACGATTCTGTTATTGATAGACTTGAAGTAGTGAAGTCTATCAGTGTTAAACTTATCACTAATATTCTTTTGTCATTAATAGACTTCAAGTGATGAAGTCTATCATTGAGAACCTTATCACGGATAGACTTCACCCCTCAAGTCTATCAGTAATAAAAACTTATCATAGATAAACTCCAATCAAGAACATATTTGAAGTCTAAAAGCAAGCTAGCTATAGTCTATCAACTAAACAACAACTTAACATAAATGAAACTACATTTTTCTTACTTTTCATGAAAAATAAATCCAACATGCTTCAAGTCTATTAGTGATAGAAAATTATCATTGATAGACTCTAATCAACAAAAAATAATGATAATAATAAACAACAGCGAAATTATGCATTTACTTCATAGTAGACTCTAATCAATAACAACGAAAAAAAATAAACAACTGAAAAATTATGCATTTACTTACATTGCATGAAAATAAATTCAACATCCATTAAGTCTATCAATGATAAGTGATAGAAACTTATCACTGATAGACTCTAATTAACAACACCAAAGAAAAAAACAGTGAAACTATGCATTTACTTACCTTTCATAGAAAATAATAAACAAATTCAACATTCTTCAAGTTTATTGGTGACCGAAATCTATTACCGATAGACCCAAACAATAACGCATTTGAAGTTTAAAGTACACAAATAACAATTGATCAACTCAACAACAAAAAAAGAAAAAAAACAAAACAATCATGAAACTACGCTTTTTCTTACCTTTCAATGTGATTCTACGGTCGATTTTAGTGTTTTGATAGATGAATGGAAACGAAAACAGATGCGCTAGAAGCAGATTGTCATCGATGACGGATGTTAAAGGGAGATGTTAAGGTTTTTTCGATTCACAAATGTTAGGGTCTTGGCATCGCCGTTTGAAGAAGATCGATGTAATTAGGGTTTTCCGAACAAAAAAGGAAGAAACTAAACAATTACAAATAGATCGAAAGTTGAATCATCGATGGATGCAAATCGTCCATGAATGTCGATCGGCTTTGGAAGAAGAACGCGGATTCCGAATCGTCGAAACGTCGACCAAGGGATGAGAATGTTGGATTTGATCATGGATCGTGGGCTTATTACATTTCCATGGGCTTTTTAGTCTTTTTCTATAGACTGGACTCAAGTTTGGCCATATTTATAAAAAAAAAATTGTTAATGTTATATTTACAATTAGTTTGGCCCAAAAGATTATGTTTGCAAGCAGCCCCTTATCTATGATTTTCTCACTTCAATGAATTTGTTCAATATCTAGTAAAAAAAAAACAAACGTTATATAAACAGGAGAGAAGAGCGAAAGAGAGAGGAGAGCGAGAGAGAAGAAATAGGTCCAATCATCGTGCATATGTTAAAAAAAAAAAAAAAAAAAT
>NC_052360.1:60654977-60769392 GCF_009727055.1 Benincasa hispida | reverse complement strand
TATCTCAATCTTTGTCCGTGAGATATATACTAATATTAGTTATATAAACATCTTTTTGTACTGAGTTAACATTTTCTTTAGTTCAACATGTTTAGATCTTTGTTCTCAAAAAGAAATAATAACAAAAAAAACAACATAATTAGATCCCTAATTTAATGGACGATAGTAAATAATTTAATCACAGTGCAATTATGCTTAGATTGGTATGAGCTAAACAATTTAATTGATGCAACTTATACAGGTATTTCTTTTTTCATGATTGGTATTTTTACACCTTAATTATTTGAAAATAATTAATAAATAGTTTTTAATGGATATAGTTCAAATAATTATTCAATCCTATTTAATAATTATTAAAGACATGACATCTAGTAGGATTAAATGAACTATTACAAATTATTAAGTGACTTTTGTTGTTGTTATAATAATTATAAAAAAACAACTGTGAATTATAAAATGTTTCAAATAAGCTGTCGTTTCTTGTAATTGATCCTTCAATATCAATAGTTTTTTCTTTTTCTTTTTCTTTTTTTTCTTTTTTTTTTCCCTTTTTTTTTTTTTTTTTTTTTTTTGTTGGATAGCAAACCAACGTCAATATCAATAGTTGATCTTGGTTTTCTTTGTAGTATTTTACGCATTCCAAGTATGCATCGATATAAAATATAAAGACATGGTATATGTTAATTGTTGTGTATAATGTAATTAAAACATAAAATCTGCAACAATTTATAGAAAATAATGAATAATAAAATTAGTTCTTTTAAAAAAAGTGGAACAAAAAATGAGTAAAAAATCAAAAATTAATATAAAAAGATTCTTTAAAGTAGGATTTAAAATCAAAATATTGCGTACTTGAAACTTGAAAAGATCGAGTTATAAGCTGCACACCGAGGCCAAACTTACAAATTCCCAATGGTTCACAGCTTTTTTTTTTTTGGTTATTTTCCTTTATTTTTTATTTAAGTACTTAATTATTTTTATTTTACTTTTGCATTTTTCTTCTTTTAAAGGATGGACCCATTCAGTAGGCCTTTATTAGCCCATAAATATAGAGATTTCTTGGGCTCGATATTAGTTTAGGCCCATCTTCCAAAATCTAAATCACGGAATAAAAATGTGATAATAAATATTAAAAAATAAAAAAAGGCAATATCTACCGATAAAATATTGTTGTGACAATATATATAATTGTGATAAAATTGTGAAAAATTGTGACAACGATTGTGAATAGGATGGCATCAATTTGATAATACAATCGGTGTCTTAGTTATGTTTATATAGTTATGCAATATTAACTATAATATATATTTTTTAGAAGAGTTATGCCAACTAATCAATATCTACCTCATTTATATAAACATCAATTAATTATTGACTTTTGGTAAAATATTAGAAGTGCAATTGTCCTACATTAAAAAAGTTCAAAAAAGTTGGACTCCAAAAAGTATAAAAGGAGCATATGTCTTTGGTGTCAAATCGACCCAGTATGAAATAAGTTTAAGTGTATTAACTCTAGTTAAATTCTCTTTTGTATTATCTAGTTGGAGAGTGAGATTAAAGGATATGAGTAGTATACAAAAGCTTTGAGAGAATGCGCATGATAAAGAGTGAAACTCACGGAGAAATGTAAAAGAAATGGGGGGACGGGGGTTGGGGGTTGGACAAATGGCAAAAACCTAATAGACATTTTAAAAAATGACCACTAAAGTTTTTCTTAGTAAATGGCCAAATGATTGGTTTAGAATTTTTAATCGGATTTATCAAATATAAAAAATACCTCTTATCTAAGTGAAATACTAACAAATTTAAAATTCTAATAATAACTAACTAATCTCTCAAATGAAGGAATGTTAGGTGATTTATTTTAGTGAACCAATTTTTTAAAACAAATCCTAAAAACAAGCAAAAAGAAGTACATGTCTAATTTGGAATGCAAAAACACAGTGTATGAGAAGAACAAAACCTAATTTGGGATTGGTCATCATATAACATATACCCACTCACCCACATTAATGAGCAAACCTTTTATCTTTATTAACTATCTATTTTTCATAATTATAAAGAGGGTATTTGTGTTTTTCTTATGCTCCCAATTCCTTTAATTCATACCCATAGCATTCCACCCAATCTTCTACTAAAAATACTAGAATTTTCTTATCAATTTTGCCACATAAATACCTTGTACTAAGACTAGCTAAAATTTTCATTACACTTTTAGCAATACAAAATATCTAAGATAATTTAAATCTTATACCTTGTAACAACTAAAAAAATTTCCTACTAGCTAAAAAAAAACTAAAGTGAGTCATCTAAATATGCATCTTGTACTATGATGTGTAAATACCTTGTATTAAAAATAACTAAAATCTTCATCAATTGAACCATACAAAATATTGTAAACTTGAAAAAAAAAATTATACTTTGTTAGTATAGTTGCATTTAAGATTTATATTGGAAGATGCATCATATGGAACATAGCCCCAAACCCCTACATCGTTTTAGTTAGAAATGAGAGGTTGAAAGATATGGCTTGACTCACGCTGCGAACGATAGCACTTAGACAAGATAAACGATAGCGTCAAAGATAGATGATAGCGTTTGTGGAGGTAGACGATAACGTCTACGGGAGGTAGACGACAGCTTCAAGAGATAGGCGATATCATGTAGACAACTTCGACAAGAGGTAGATGATAGTATCAGAAAAGGTAAACGATAGTTCAATTAAATAGATGATAGGCAGCAAACGACCATGGCAAGCCAAGTTTTCCTTTATGATTTCTTGTCTTTGAAATGTACATAGGTGATGTATTTATACAATATGGAATCCCTAATTTGGGAATGCAAAAATAACTCAACAAATACAAATGGTTAGATATTTGGTTGTAACCAACCTATTCCTTTAGTAAGTCCTATTCTTTTGGTAGATAGGCAAGACTTTATGTATTGGCATCTGAGATAGAGAGTTGCTTGTTTAGAACACTTAGAAAGGATGTCGGTTTTAGATCTCTAAGGTCAAGGCGGTGAAGTAGGTCCTCGACATACTTTTCCTGATTTAGTAGAACTCCATTGGGGACATTGTGCAGTTGGACTCCAAGGAAGTAATGAAGTTGGCCAAGATCTTTTAGAGCAAACTTGGAGTCCAAGGCTATTACAAGCTTGTTGATTGCCTACTGATCGGTGTCAGTGATAATTACATCATCAACATATACTAGTAAGAGTATCAAGGCAGAAGTGCTCCGATATATGAAGAGAGATGTATCAGACTTAGCATTCTGAAAGCCCCAGCTACATAGTGTTGTTTTCAGTGTGTTGTTTCAGGCCCTTGGCGCTTGTTTGAGGCCATATATGCCCTTGTGTAAGTGACAGACATAATTTAGTAGTTGAGGATCAATAAATCCCTGCGGTTGGTGCATGTAAACTTCTTCATCGAGGACGCCATTAAAGAGGGCGTTATTGAAATCTAAATGTCTCAGCTGCCACCCTTTGGATACCGCAAGGCTAATAACGATCCGGAGAGTGGATGCCTTGACCACTGAACTAAACGTCTCAAAGCAATCGATGCTTAGGTTTTGATGGAAGCCTTTTGCTACAGGCGTGCCTTGTAGTGTAGAATGGAGCCATTAGGACTCCGTTTGATTTTGAATACCCATTTATTGCCAACAACGTTCATTAATGGTGACGGAGGAATCAAAGTCCAGGTTTTATTGTTCATTAGTGCTTGAATTTCATCACTCATTGCTTTGTTCCACTGCGTGGTTTTGAGTGCATCACTGACTCGGGTAGGTTCGGTTAGGGACCAGTATTTTTGGGTTTGGGAGGACAGTATTTTGGGTTTGAAGATGTCTGCCTTTCCTCGGGTAATCATGGGATGAGTAGACACGGGCACAGAGTGTGAGACAGTATTGGGTGAAGACTGGGCAGGGGACGTTGAAGGTGAACTATCGGTGGGTTGAGCGGTAGGCGATGGTGAGTTAAGTGGTAAACAATCGGAGGGTACACGATCAGTGGGTAAATGGGTGGTAGGTAAACGATCGCTGGGTAAATTAGCGGTAGGTGAACGATCGTTGGGTGAGCGATCGCTGGGTAAGCAATTGGTGGGTAGACGATCAGTGGGCTGGTCACTAGACGATGAGGGTAAACGATCGTCGAGTACAAAATTGGTGGGAAGGCTGATACCATGTTTGATAGTATGGGGTTCCATCTCAAAACCAATTGGCGGGTAGACGATCAGAGGAAGGAGGTGGGAAGGTTGGGCTGTCTGTAGAGGTATTAGCTAGTGAGGTGTGGGTTGTTTTGATAGTTGGTGAGAGTGAAGTTGTAAACGTAGAGGACATTGAGTCACTGTGCAGTGTGACCTGACTGAGAGGCAGCCAGGAAACTGGATGGATGGCAACTGCTTGTTTGTCTGGTCTACAAGCTGAACAAGACACTTGACAAGGAAAGTTCGTTTCATCAAACACAACGTGCCGAGAGATGAATAGTCTGCCACTGGGGTTGAGGCATTTGTAGCCTTTGTGATTCACAGCCGGGCCAAGACAGGGGTAAGAAGGCCATTAATCAGCAGAGTTGAGTATAAGAATGCATCCCACCAATGATGTAAGGGAATATGTGCTTGGGCTAGTAGGGTTAGCCCTGTCTCAACTATGTGTCTGTGCTTCCTCTCAGCTCTTCCATTTTATGCTGACGTATATGGACCGGTGTATTTGGAAGCAATACCAAGCTGATGACAAACTTTGTGTATCTTGACAAATTCTCTGCCATTATCCGACTGTAGGGACTTGATCAATGTATTGAACTGAGTTTGTACCATGTGAGAAAGTGTTGAAAAACTGTCAATATGTCACTTTTTAACCTCAGATGATAGATCCATGTGTACCTATTGTGATCGTCAATAAAGATAACATAATATTTGTACCCATTTATTGATAAGAGATGAGTTGGACCCCACAAATCAGTATGTATAAGTTCAAAGGTTGCAGATGCTCTTGAGTTAAAGTTAGGGAAGGCTAAATAATGCGATTTTTCATAGCTACAAGAATCACAAAAGTTAAGCTCTTCATTAGATAACATAGGGAGATTACAGCTTTTGATAATAAACTCTAGTGTTTTTTACGAAGGATGGCCAAGCCTTCTATGCCATGTAATCTTAGACATCCTATGCTTCAAAGATATGCTAAGAGCAGACAGATCTTTATTCTTGCGCACTAGTTGCGATGGTACTCTGTTTCCTATTGACTTCGAGTTGATTTCTACACCCTCTAACTGATACAATCCATCTTTAAGCATTCTCTTCATTACCGTTTGTCTCGTACCCTTGTTCTTAACAAAAACAGTAATCCGTATGAAATTCAATAAACACGTTATTGTCTTTTGTTAGCTTAAATATACTGACTAAATTTTTTGCTATGGCAGGCACATATAACATATCATTCAGTTTCAAATTGCAGGCATCACTAGACAGACATGCAGTTCCAACATGAGAAATTTCTAGAGTATTACCATTAGCTACAGTGACTGCTTTAGTACCTGAGTATTCAGTTAGATTGCCAAGATTGTTGAAGTCTGAGGTAACATGATTGGATGCACCACTGTCAGCATACCAATTTGCATCAATCATGTTTTCTTGTCTTGTCAGAAAGGGGTTACTCCCATAAGTAGTGGCCAGGGCTGTTGGGTGAGGTTATATGTTTTTGGTCTGATTGTTGGGGAAGAGTTATCCCTTGTTTTGAGGAGAATTGAGAACAAAATCTCTGTTATACCTGTTGAAGCAGTAGAACGCTATGTGTCCCACCTTCCCACAGACTTGACACACAGGTTTGTTGTCGTTTCTTCCCCTGCCTCGACCTCTACCATGGCCACCACCACCTCGTTGTCCTCCCCCGGTAGACTGATTGCTACTATTGGACTTGTTGTTTTGATTGACATGTCTAGTGTTTGTCATATTCGCTGATGCATTACTGACTTCGTTAAAGCCTACCGTCGTCTTTTGGTTTGACTGATGTTCCAATCTCCTTTCATACAGGAGAAGTTCTAACTGCATATCAAGCCACGACATGTTCACTCTCCCTTGAATCATAGCCACGATGGCATTATATTCTTCATCAAGTCCTAGTAGTACCTATGAAACAAGAGCTCTTGGTGGCACAGGATTACCAGCTTGCTCGAGATTGTCAGCATTCATTTTCATAGTTCGAAGGTACTCCTCTATTTTCAAATTACTTTTTCTAGTTGTTTGAAACATATATCTCAGATAATCTTCTTCAGCCCTGGACTGAACACCAAAGAGTTGTTGAATGTTGGTTCATAGATCCTTTGCACATTCACATCCCATCACTTGAATGGCAACCTCTGGTGTCATGGAGTTATACAGCCAGCCGAGGAAAAGTTGATCTACAGCCATCCACGCTTCATATTGAGGATTTACCTCAAGTGTTGTCGACGAGCTGGAAGCACCACTGTCGGAACTTCCTTCTGTGCTATGCGGAGCAGCTCCTGCTCCAGTCGATCCAGTTGGTATGCTCTCACCGACTGTAGGTTGCAGAAACATTGGGGGACAAACTTTTTGTCTAATAAGGTGTCCTTCGAGTCGATAACTCTAAAAGATTGGAAGCGCTAAGTTTTTCCATAGGAGGAAATTGTTGCGATCAAGTTTAATAGAGGTTATCTGATTGAGGAGTTAGTTCAAGGGTGGGCTGCTAAAATTGGCTGTGCCGAGGGTGGCTCCCAAGTTTTCTTGATTGACGTTGGTCATTATTTGCTCTGATACTAAGTTAGAAATGAGAGGTTGAAGGATATGGCTTGACTCACGCTGCGGACGATAGCACTTAGACAAGGTAAAGGATAGCATCAAAGATAGACGATAGCGTTTGTGGAGGTAGACGATAACGTCTACGGGAGGTAGACGATAGCTTCAAGAGATAGGCGATATCGTGTAGACGACTGCGACAGAAGGTAGACGATAGTATTAGAAAAGGTAAACGATAGTTCAATCAAGTAAATGATAGGCAGCAAACGACCATGGCAAGCCAAGTTTTCCTTTATGATTTCTTATCTTTGAAATATACATAGGTGATGTATTTATACAATATGGAATCCCTAATTTGGGAATGCAAAAATAACTTGACAAATACAAATGGTTAGAGATTTGGTTGTAACCAATCTATTCTTTTGGTAAGTCATATTCTTTTGGTAGATAGGCAAGAATTGATGTGTTGGCATCCTTAATATCCTTAACAGTTTTAGCTTTGATCGGTGGATTATAATATGGTAATGATTAAACAAATATCTAAGATTAGAGATTAGAATACACCATTACATACCTTTAAAAAAATCCAACACTTAATAGTATAAGCTTACTACCATGTTGATTGCAACCCATATCACGACTCTTGGCACCATTAACTACTGGTGGTAGAAGCTTTTTTTTGTTGTAAAAAAAACGCACGATATTTCTAATAAAATTTTAAACCATCCATACTAGTTGAAAAGTAAAATCCAATAAAATCTCCCTTGAATAAGCTAAAAAATTGTTGTGGATTTTACTAAATTTTTGGGGATATACCCCAATGGTAATTGTTAGGAGCTTGGGATTTGGGAGGGTAGCATTGGAACTCTACATATGGAGATGGGCCTTCCATATCAAATTTTGGTCATAAATCAATGAATTTAAAAAAATGTTCATTATTTCAATTGAATGTCTCATTTTAACCACTAAATGCGATTTCCAAAAGAAAAAAAAAATCTTGCTACTAAAGCCCATTTCATTGCATGAAATTCTAAGCCCATTTCGTCACATGCCAACTTGCAATGAAAGCCTCTTTCGTTGCAAGCGTATCTGTGATTAAAGTCCGTTTCGTTGCAAACCCTCAAATTGGACGCTAAAAAATTCCACCCAATTAATGGACTTTATGACTAAAGTCCACTTTGTCGCATTTTACCATGCATCGAAAGGAATTTTCGTTACAATGTTGTGACATCTGTCATTTCTTATAATAACTTTTGACGATTAGCGATTGTTATCACGTTTATGTGTGACTTATTCTACGTTCGTTGCAACATTATATTAAAAACAAAAATTGTGTTTCATCCTTATAGTTGTGACGATATCAAATGAGTCACAAACTATTCATCACTAAGAGTCATATTTCTTATAGTGTGCTTTTTATGATTGGAATAGAAAGAGAATTATTCTATGAGATTCTAATAATTCTTCTCATAATAAGTTTTTTTCTTCTTTGCGATAATTTTTTTTTTTTTTTTGAAGTTTTTTCGTGTTAATTTTCGTATTCCAAATTTTAATTTTTCTGTTATTCCTCTATTTATTTTTAAGATAGTAGTGGAGGTTTTCCAACATTAGTAACTTAATAACAGGAGATCAACATCAAAAGTAAGACACCTCACTTGTTGGCATTACAAACATCAATTTTTGTGATCAATAACTTTTCTTTAAAAAGTTCAAGAAAATATATCTCACTTGTTGGTATTTAAGTCTTTTATATGACTCAGTTACTAAAATGAGTATAATTCAATTGACATAAAAATTATACTATCAACTTCGAAGTAGAGGTTAGAATTTTGAGATTTGTGTAAATTGAAAAATTATTAATATATTAGACATTTTTTAAAATTCACATCCCAAGTAGACAACAAAAGCTAAACTTGTACTTCAACCTTTTATAAAAGTTACTATGAAACCCTAATGCTAACAATCATCAATAAAAAGGGACGATGTTGGTGATGAAAACCCTCAATAACCAAAAAAATCCAATCAATTCAATGCACTCCCTAAGATCTGGATTGGACTATCAACTTATTTAGGTTGGGTTCAAATAAACGAAAACTTTGTAGGATGAGTTAGTTCACGAGTCGCGTAAATAAACCCAAATCAAATCAAACTTCTTATTTATTTTAAATAGTATTTTTTTACTCATAATTCATTCTTATCTACATATAATTTTTTTAATTATTTGAAATGTAACTTTCATATATAAATTCAAATTGAGTTATTGCTTTTATTTCTAATATTTAAAACAACTAAATATATATTTTACACCTTACCATTTTAGTTTTTCACTTATATAAATCGAAATAAATGACACAACAATGTGAATCATTTCAATCAAAATATTTCATAGCTGAATTAGGTTGAGTTTATTAGTAAACCACCAGAACAATTATACTATATCTAAATAATGTCTCAACATGACCTAACCAATCCATGAATATACTTAAAGTGATAAAATTAAAATTAAAATTGAAATGGAAAGAGAAAGAGAGAGATAGTGGACTAATAAGTCAATTAAAGTCAAAGTGGTTCACTTCCAGACTGGCATTAAATCGAGATTGCGCCAGTGTCTCTTGTGTGTCTCATTTATGCTGGTGGCATACCGTAGAGAATTTGTAAGTCAAATTTCCTATATTACCCTTAGATATTTGTGAGAATTCAAAGCCAATGTGATTAGAGATGTCCAATTTCTCCACGAGGACAGGCCCCCACGAACGGGGCGAGGATTCCCCAATTAGGCTGGGAATGGGGGAGGGTGTAGGGAAAAAAATTTCCTGTGAACTAAACGGGGATGGGAACGGAGAACTCGCCCACCCCGATTAGGTTCTACATATTGATTTAGTATAGTTATCTAATGTTATGTTATTATTATTATATAAATATTACATTTAAATTTAAATTTTGATTATTTATGGTGAAAGATAATGAATATGTTTAAATTTAAATCATATATGTGAATAATTTTATTTATATTTATTTCTTTCTACTAAAAAAAATAATGAACTTTTTAGGTCAAAATTTGAGTAATTTATCTTTAAATTCAAATTGTCATATAAAACTAACCATAATAAACAATTTAGTGATAAACTTAATTATTTAATTAAAATGTACTCACATTAGTGATTTAAATTAATCGACTTTTTACAAACAAGAAAAAGCAACGGGAAATCTCCATCCCGATCTCCGTGGAAAATTTTACGGAGATGCGGAATGAAATGAGAAGCGGAGATGGGAATGGAGAATGACATCTCCGACCACGTCTCGTCCATGGACATCTGTAAATGTGAGGCATGATTTAGATATGAGATTTTGACTTTTGAAATTCAATGAATTATTTTTTTTTTAAATAAAAAAAAGTAGGATAAAATTGAAGAGAAGAGGAAAGTTTGGTGGAGAGGGCAGAAGGGCAGGTGTTAGGGTTAGGGTTAGGGCAGCTACCGAAAAATGTGGACACAAAATAAGGACTGTACCCACCAAACAATAAAACTATAAATGAATGTCTTCTTCTTTTTTTTTATATAATTTTTATAAGATAATAAATGAATGTCATTTATCTTTAGCCTTTTCGGTAAAACGACAACTCTTCCTTTTTACTGTCTCCCTTTTTATTATGATACGATGCTTAATATTATTTATTCCCTCTCTTTCCTTCATAAATTATTTCCTTTTTTTCTTTTCTTTTTTTTTATTTTCTACTTTTGGCCATTTGAGTTTAAGCAATATGGTAGATGATTTTGCACTGAATTTTGTATATTTATATCTTTTTTTAGTTCAATATGATGTGGGAGATCTAAATTTTAGATATTTTGGTAGAGAGTATACATTATAATAATAAAGAAATGATTCGGTGGCTTGTAAAGAACAACATATTAAATAAATGATTTTACGGTATGAATTCCTGAGATGAATTGTAAAAAGTCTGTCGCATAGGGTGAAGGATTCGAATCTCAGATATCGAGGTTGGTAGTATAATTTATGTCAGTTGAGCTATATTTGTTTTGTCGAGGCTGTCAATTTAAACATAATTTAACAAATAAAAGATCTATTTTATTATCTTCTATAAGATTAAATGTTTGATCTTCTCTCTCATTTTGTTTGGAATTAAAAATTAGATTAAATCTTTTTTTTGGTCCAGGATTTGTTATGTTTTAATTCAAATTTTTAAAATATTTTTTTTTTAGTTTTTAGAACTCAACTATTTTTGTACTTACGTTTATTTTAATTTTAACAAATTGATGGCATAGCTTCAAGAATGCGAATTAATATGATGATATAAAACATAATTTCAAGCCACGTAGATTAGAAAGGAGCATTAAACAAGAATATTAGAGAGAAAAAGAATAGAGAAAGAACCAAAGTGACTGTTTAGTAAAAGTTCTAAAACTAAAATGGATATTTTAGTGGTTGAAAAATATAACCACATAAATTAGAATAAGTGAGGTATGGAGTTATGAACTTCTATTTTTAACATAAGGTTTTTTGTATGATCGATCTAAAATTTTGGAGTGAAAAATGAAAATTGTCCCACCATTTGAAAACAAGATTTTTTGATCTTTTGTTGATGTCAAATTCGTGTATAATTACCAAAATGACCTCTTCCTTTCCTCGCTCATAAATTACTCTCCACTCTCTCCTCTCGCACAATTGGAGCTGGTGCTTAATTTCACCAAAGTTGGTTGCGTTGGAGAAGAAAATGAATAAGGAAAATGCTTAGTCGAAATCGGTCTGCCAGAGAAGGAGAAACGGGGGAAAAAAGGAGTTTTGCCTAAGTTAGTCCATCAGAGAAGCTTGGTTGCACCGAAGAAGAAGGAAAGTAGAAAAGAAGGAAATACAAAAGAAGAAAAAAAATCGTAACTTCACTCATTAATGACATCAGCAGAAGGTCAGTTAACATTGTTTTTAAAAAGTTGGGCACATTTTGGGCCTTTAAAATAATTCAATTGTGCAATTATTGTATATATCAATATATTATCACTGTATTTTATTCACTTCTAGAAACGAAAAAATTTAGGAGGCGTTTGGGGCAAGGAGTTGGTTATTGTAGCTCTAGATTATTATAGTTGGGTTATAATAGTTTATGTTTGAGGTATAGATTATTTTACTTTGAGTTATAATAGTATGTGTTTGAGGTGTAAATTATTTTAGTTTGAAAAGAAAATAGTAAACTGTAACAAAGAATACAAAAAGTGATGAATGTAAAATAGTAAAACTATAGCAAATAGTAAAAACTGTAGCATATGAGAAATTTTGAAATAATATTGATTGTAGCGAATTGAAAACTACAAAATGGTATTTACTATAGCAAGAGATAGTTATTATAATCTTAGAAAAGTTCTTGCCCCAAACGTTTCCTTAATGATTTAGTGAAAGATAACTCACTCATATTGCTTCAAAATTGCTCTCCTAAGATAGCAAATATAATAGGGAAATTGCATGGGCTTGATAAGATCAACCAAAATAGAGTAAAGTTGAATGAAATTTTGAATAATTTGAAGTCAATTATGAAATAGAAACATTCCCTTTAGGAAAAAAATTCAAACCAAAGCTGAGAGTCTTCAGACAGAAGGGAATGTCCTATCTCACAATTTTGACCAATTTTCTGAATCTGAACTATTGGTCAACAGTAGTCCAATAAACCACCTATTCCCATTAGTTATTGAATAAATTTAATATTCAAACCACACATGTTCCAATCTATACATCTTTTATAAGTAACTATTTAATCTTATAATTTAAGTTGCATCAATTATATAGATCTTCTTGTACTTTAAAATTACAATTTATTCCCCTCTAAAGGCTATTCTTTATTTTATTGTTTTTTTAAAGGGAAAAAAACTAGATTTTAAACTAGACTTAATAAATATATATCTCATTGGATTTAAACCCTATTTTGGTTCCTAAAATTTTATTCTATTTTAATGCATAAACTTACCCAAAAAAAAAAAATTGTTATAAATAACAAAATGCTAAAAATATTTTTAAATATATCAAAAAATCATTATCAATATAGACACAATAATGGCATGACTTGCTTACCACCAATGTTTAAAATATCGATGTCAATGAAAATATTGAGATCTTAATTTTACGAAAAATCCAATATAAATATTGATAAAATATCAATTTTGATGGATATTTAAAAAAAATTATAAAAACCAAAAATTCAAAAAATAAATTTAAATTAATAACTAAACATTTTATTATTTTTCAATAAGTAAAAAGGAGAATTATTTCAAATGATAAAATTATTGAAAATATTTACAAGATAGAGCAAAATTGTAGAACTATTAATAATAGATGTTGATAGACTTCTATTAATGTCACTAATAAAAGTTTATCAGCATTTATTATTAATAGTTCTAAAATTTTGTTATATTTTGTAAATATTTTAATTTATTTTTCTATATTTGACTATATTTGGTAAAAATATCTATTATTTATTTGTTTATATTAATGAAATTTTCATGTTTATTTTTTGTGTTCTATAGATTTTTCTACAATATCATGGAAATATTAATTCACACTTCATGTTAATATCGAATTTATGAAGACGTGAAAATAGCAATAAATCAATAAAAATTTAATACTATACTTATCATATAAGGTCACGACTCTAAAGTGGATTGGCAAATAAACTCAATGCCATTATTCTGTTGCTCCATTAACAACATACTAATGGTAGAGAATATTTTTTAAAAGTTAAGTGCAAAATAAACATTTCAAAAGTTTTAAGAATAAAAATAAAACAAAACCATTATAAGTTTTAAACCATCTAAATAATATTGTAATGCTATTGGGTATAAATAATAAATAAGTTTTAATGTTATTCGTTATAAATGATTACTTAATTAATTAAATCTAGAAATTAAATTAATACAAATTTGAACAACACATGCTAAACCAAAAGTGTATTTTTTAACCTAAAAGAAATTACATAACAAAAAGAGAATCAATCCATTGAAGAAAGCAAATGCTCAAATGCTACATTACAGTTAAAGGGTTTAAGGACTCAAGAAATCATGAAGCTCAAAAAAAAAAAAAGACTATTCCATTATATTAGCATTTCAAGCATATACAGATCCATAGGAAAGAGCCATTAACAAAACAGCAGCTTGTTCTTCCTCTCCCAACTGTCTCCTTTGCATTAATTCATTTCTACCAAACGCCATTGATCTCCATTTCAAGCTTTCTCTCCCAATTTTTGTTTGATTTCCACCGCCATTGTTGCTTCTGTTACTACTTCCTTTGCTTTTCCTCTCCACTTCCCCTCCTCTGTTTAAACCTAGAAGCGATCTTCTCTTCTTCCTACTTCTGATCCCACACGCATTGCAAAGAGACTGAAAGAAAATAAGCTCCGATCGTTAAAATCGAGCAACAGAAATGGAGAATCAAACAGAATATTCGATCAAGTTTAGAGATGGAGATGACCAAGATCAAATCACCTTAGGGCCAGCTGGACCTCCACGCCAGAGAGGAGTCTTTGTCGTACCACAATCAGCGCAGGTCTTCTTATTCTGCTCGCTTTCCGCCGGAGAAGATTTTCCGGCATCCTTGAACTCCGATCCCTATATTCCAGCACAGTACAATCGAATCAGTACTCAATAATTTCAAAATCGGTAAGAAAATCAACTCAATAAGAGACTGGCGAATCGCGATCACTCACTTCCTCGATCGGATCCATCATTTATCAGTAGAAATCTCAGAGATCTGGGACGAAACGAGAAAATAAGCACCGGAACTCGAAGCGGAAAGTGGATATTGACGATTGAAAGAGATGGAGACGAATTGGAGTCATAAAATCGAAGGAAAAGAAAGGAGAAATGCACTGAAAAGAAGAACTCAAACTCGAATTAAAAGGAAGTAAGGAGAAGCTTGAACAGAAGATCAGACTAACAAAGCCACATAATAATCAGTACTGGAACAGAAAATGCGATGAACAGCAACTACAAAAACAGTGAAAAAGGAGATAATCGAAATCTGAAAGAGGAAAAAGATGAAACCGACATGCAGAGATAGAGAGAGAGAGGAAGAACAGAGTGAGAGCGATCAGTGGCACGAAGAAAGAGAGGAAGAAGATGATGATGAAGAATTGAACCGACACGGTTTAGCAGCCGCTTTAGGGTAGAAAAAACCGACTTAATATACAACCGGATAACGAAACCCTAGCCATCGATCTTTTTTTCGAAATGACGAAAATACCCTCTACTCGACTTTCTCATTGTACCCGCCAAAATGACACTAGAAAAAGAATCCCTCCCAAATTTGATTATTATTAAATATTAAAAGGTAAAACGCGCTATATTTCAATTTCAAATCCTTCTATTCTTTATTTTTCTTTTTTCTTTTTTTTTTTTTAAAGAAAAATGGTTGAAATTTCATTGTTGTCCCTCTATTTTGAGTTTTTCTAATTCCAGTCTTCTGTAATGTTGAATTTTAGTATATCTATTTTCAATAAATTTAAATTTTAGTTTTTGAATTTAATTTTTATCAAAATTAAGAAAATACAAGGAATGAATATGTATTTTAAAAAATTACAATAAAAATGTTAATAGATAATAAAATAATTGAAAAAAATCATTGATAAACTAGAAATATGGATGAAAGTTAAGATTTATTGAAAGTACATGAACTAAAATGAACAAATTATAAAATACAAAATCAAAATGATATTTTAACACAAAAATGATGGTACACTTTCAAATGTTTCTCTCTACATTCAACTTAGTCTTGGGTCTTACAATTCTTATCTTTATAGCTCAAATACAACTTTTTTTGGATTTTTGTACGGATTATCCCCTTTGGATGGTCCAATTGAAAAATGTCCGTATTGAAAGATTTCCTAAAATTTAACATTTTGCTTAAGTTAGTCATCTGTGAAATTTTTCTAATTTCTACTCCGTCTTTTTTAGTGTTTGATGATGATAACCAATTTGGAGTTGTTTTGTTGTTATTATTGGGACATGTTGTCTAACCGACTACACAAAATTCTAATAGAGCCCAAAAGGTTTTGTGCATTTTGGAATATCATGGGAAGGTTACAACAATTAAGTTGGTTCTTCCTCTTGTTGTCAGCATCTCTTGGACAGATGAGATGAGGTTAATGCTTGGGTTCTACCCATCGAAGGAGTCCCGAAGATGACTGTAGACGCTTCTTATCACCCCTATCACAGCCTTGTGCGGTTCTCTCGTACTAGTTTCGCCAAATTCCTGTCGTTGTTTATGGACGTTCTTCTCATTGAAGTTCTCCCTATGTTGCTCATTACATGAAGCTCGGAGGCATGATCTCTTAAATATTTGGGTGAAATCGAATGCCCCTACACTAATCTCTACTATCCATAAAACAAGCTTCAACTATCTTCGCAAGGTACCATTTTGGATGAAAATCGAACTTGAATTAGCTAATTGTGCGAATTAAAGTCTGTACTTTCAGTTCTAAATCCACAAATCGTGTTGTTCATACTATTATTGGGAGGGCTTTAACTAATGAGGTTGGGACATTGGTCTTTGAAGTGGTTAATAACTTTCGTTCTTCAGCATTCAATATTATGCTTTATTTATCAATATAAACGTTGAAACCTACTAATAAAACTACTTTAGAAATTATAAGATCACCTGAGATTAATAATAAAATTTTAAAAAAAAAATTAAAAAAATCTGATATAGAGATTATTGAATGAGAAACAGTGTTCCATAAACTAGTATAAAAGAGAATAATAGAAAAGAATATGAAGTCACACAACCTATTGTATGTTTGTGGTAATTTCATAAATTTGTTCATCTATTTTTATATTAGATATATTAGTAAATTGAGGTGGTCAAATATCACGTTTACACGCTGATGGCCCAACAGTAACCCAATAAAAAGCGAGCCAACCGCAGGCTAATGGGCCAGCATCTACAATTGCGTGGACCCATTAAATTTTCTTTGTACACACAAAACCGTTAAACTCGGGGCCTCAATTGGGCTATATTAGATTTCCTAAACATAAGCCTAGGGCCCACTGGGCCATTTTATTTGAGATTGAAAAGGACTCAAACACCAGGGGCTTTTCTTTTTCTCTTGAGAGACATTCTAGTATCCTTTATTTTTCAAAATAGAAATGGGTTAAAAACACTTTTAAAATAGAGAAATTCTTATAAATAGAAAAATTCTAAAAATATTTAGACTTTATAAAAAAAAATAATAATAATAATAATAAAATCTAATACTTTGTACTTTTAAAACTTTTGGTTAAAACATGTAGATATTTTTAAATATTTTTTATATTTAAAAAGATCTCCTTTTAAAATACTTTTTTGGTCCTAAATTTTGAAAAATGTGTCTGCATTTGGTCAATTTTAAGTCTCTAAATTTTCTAGATTTCTTTACTAATAAAATCATTAAATATAAATATAAAATGGACTAGAAAAATGGTACGCAAATGTGCTATATCTTCGAATAGATATACTTTGAATATAGCAATTCGGATATAATGGCTGAATTTGCAAGTCCCTGGAAAGAAAATCAATACCACTATCATAACTAATTCTTTTGAAAAAAATAAGTTCCATGAGATGTGAAAAGTGCACCAAATATACCCAACCAAGAGCTCCCAGAATTCATGTTATTGAAAAAAAAAAAAAAAAAATTAAAAAAAAAATCTGCTCTTCTAAAAAGAAAGGAGAGAAAAATATAATAAGTAATATAACTAAAAAAAAAGTACAAACAAGGCCCCATCCACATGATCCTTCCAAAGACCACAGAACCAGGAAAATCCAAACAGGAAATGAAAATCCAAAATCACAACCAGAATACAAAAGCCAGCTAAATACTTTGCATGAAATCATGTGCATCAAATAATAATAAAAAAGAAAAATACAAAGGTACCACCAATTTCTTTCCTAGCAATAACAAAGTTAATAATAAAAATACTATATTCACTCGATAAGTCAAAACAAATCCCAACTCCGAAGCAATTGCCAGTAAATCCCAACTCCGAAGCAATTGCCAGTAAAAAACAACAATCACGAATGACCTAAAATATGGTAAAGAAGAAAAAAAAATAACAGACTCGATGCCAAAATGAGAGAAAAAAAAAAAAAAAACACCCTGCGCTACCAGACCCATCCCAACTAAGTACACAAATCAAATGCTTATGATGCAACCCATAATTGCCCAGTTGAGCACATTATTATTACATGGTACAATGCAATGCAGATATTTTGTGAACACTGATGCTACGTCATCGTGCCAAAACGACCTACCTTTTTCCCATTCATTTTGGCAGTCGTCGTAGAACTGAACTCTGCCCCCTCTTTAAGCATCTCCTTGAACACAATGTGAACTGGACCAGACCAGACCAGACTAAAAACTCAATATTAAGATGCCCCAGATTGGACCCGAATTGAATCCAATCGACCCCGACAAATAAGCTTGTGAGCCGACACATGTACTACTCTCCTTCGTATCATCACCAAAAGCGCTGCAAAATTTTTGGGTGAAAAACGAAGCAATTACATTAATGAATATAGCTCTCATCATCTCAAGAAACTGATGTAAGTGAAGTTAAAGATGATGAACAGCACATACCATATCCTTCAGTCTTCAACTAAAGTTGAATCCACCAGAAGGAACTGGAAGTTCGTTTCCTCCGAAGCGGAAACCAGGCTGAGCCCCACCATCAGTTGTGGGCAATGCCTCGTCCTCTTCCTCCAACCAATACGTCTCGAGTATTTTGACAGCCTTCTCATAAATCTCATGGTTGTCGTGACTCTGGAGATTTTCAATCTTTTCTAAACCCTCAGCATCATCAATCATTTGTGCATATAGATTAACGTCTCCATTGGTACCCAGATTCTTTTCGGCTTCTCCGACCTTCAAAATGTTCTCTAGCCCCTCTAAACAGACTGTAACAATCCTTGGATCTGGGCATACAAGAAGATCGCACAATGGTTTGATGCACCCTTGACTGACAAGGTACCTATACAGAAAGAAAGGTGGTCAAACCAAAGAAAAAAACTCCAAGATGGGGGAGAAAGAAACTTCTAACACAACTTACTTAATTTGCTCATGAGTGCCACCGGATGTTGCATTCGAAATTGCCCATGCAGCCTCTTTTTTTATATCGAACTCAGCATTTTGAAGCAAATTGACAAGTGGAGGTATTAAACCAGCTTCAATGACAGCCTGCATTTTGAAGGACACAGATCTTAGGTTTAATCTTTTAAGTCCACCAAACAAATAAGTAATCAACAGGCAAAGACTTCAGTCGTTGACGTAATTGCTGTTGCTGTTGGAAACTATAACCTATGTCAATCAAATACACAAACCCTAAGTTCAATTAGCATGTCTGACATTGCCGAATTTTAAAATCCTCTCTTACCTGGATTTGTTCCTTGTTTCCAGCAGTAATGTTAGATATCGTCCAGCAAGCTTCTTTCTTGATACTCTTTTTATGATTGTGAGTCAATAAGCTCAGAAGGCATGGAAGCGCACCATCATTAATTATACACTGATAAGATAAACACAATAAGACAAATGATGAAATCAAATGCAAATATTTTAACATAAACATGGCCGTAAACACTATCCAAAGTCCAGTTATGCAGTCATAATTACAGCTTTATTTTGTCTCTTTTTTCTGTGTTTACTTCAATACACACAACGAGCAGAAAACTTACTTAGCACGAGATTAAAAATGTACTCAAAATACTAGAGACCTAATCTAGATTGACAGCCTTCTTGAAATTACCCAGATCGTGTATCTAGTGTAGATGAAAAGGAGTTAAAATTGCAAATAATGAGCATGAAAGTCTCCATTAGTACCTGAGTTTGAATGTCGTCTCCAGTCACAATATTCCCAACTGTGCGAAGGGCAGGAATGAGGACTGATGGTGAAGGATGTCTGAAGTAACCATTACATATTTCCAAATAAGAAAAATGAAAAAGGAGTATTCTCATATAGATAAACTAATATGTGCAGGATTATGCTTACAATAGGAGCTGTACAAGTCGTCCGCACACCCCTGCCTCGATCACGGCTTGGATTTTGTCATTAGTACCATCAGATAGATAAGACAGTGCCCAGCAGGCATCTGTAAGAACCTCTTCATCATTTGAGTGAACTAGGCGCTCAAGAGCTGGAAGAGCTGGCTTTACCTGTCCAAGAAAAATTCACAGGTTATACACAAGCGTGGAAGAATAAGGAAAATTTCTAAATCTCAAACTTCACAATAATTATCGGATGTCCCCAAAGGAACAAACTTCACAATAATTACAAAAAGTAACCTGGTCAAATGGAGGTTGTGGCTTGCCCCTGCAGAAGTTAGAAAGTGTCCAAGTTGCATTTCTCAACATAGAAAGCTTAGCATGCTCATTCAACTGAGAAAGAAGTGGAATCAAAGCTCCGTGGTGGAGAACAAGATCACGGCATGTAGGGGAATCTCCAGCAACATTGCCCAAGGCCCAAACAGCCTAAAAAATTCAGAAACCATGCCATTTGAGTTCCAAATTTCATCCAGAAACTGACATCACGTTAAAATACCTAACAGTTTGTCAAAGTTCTAATATTATACCTGCTCTCGGACATCATCACTAGGAGAAGCAAGTAGCTTAACAAAAATTGGTACTGCACCATGATCAATAACAACCTTCGTGTGTTCTGAGGTTCCAGATGCAATGTTCGTGAGAGCCCAAGCAGCCTCAAACTTCAAGTAACACATACCGTCCAAGTCAGTACAAAAAGAACATCTGATATTAATCCAAACCAATAATACAGTTAACAAGAATGTGAGTTAAAACCTGAAGTTGAGGAAAATCCTCCCTCACAAGAAATTCTACAAAACGCGGAACAACTCCAGATTGAATCACTTCCTCAATGGGAGGGCTTCGTTCTGCAATCGCCAGTACAGAAATCAAAACGACTTAAACTCTCATTGCAAAAAAGAAAAAGAAAAAGAAAAAGAAAAGAAAAAAAGAAAAAAAGAAAAAAGAAAAACAAGAAAACAAACAGACTACATAATGTAATGCACATAAAAGTACCAATCGAAAGCAATTTCCGAAACTGAGTTGTCGCCTCCAGCTGAAGACTGCTATTATCAGACCATACCCCCGCAACCATAGACGGAAGGCTCTCTAACTGCAACCAAAGACCAAAAACCCCTCAAATAACCCCTAAATCGTAAAACCCCTAACCTCCACATCGATAACCCCTTATAGAAAAGTTCAAAGATTTTAAAGATCAGATACCAAAGCCTCAAGAATCAAACATAGATCCAAGATCGTTTACGAAAACAGAATCAACAGAGATTGAAATTGAAACAATCGAATGCTACAATACCTTCTTCTCGACAGTGGAAGTGTGGACGGCAGATGGAAACTGCTGTGCTTGAAGGCCTTCCCTACGCTTCTTCTGAAGACTCTCTTCGCGTTTACTCTTCCTGATCTCGACCATGTTATCCTCTCGCCGGCGTCGGCCCTCTTCGGCATCGACGGAGACCTTATAACGGTTCCGACGAACCTCGGTTCTTGCAGTCGGCCTCAACGACATGCTTCTTGGTCGATTAACTTGGGATGGATTCAAAACCCTAACAGAAATGGGAATTTGCTGAAAGGAATTCAAAAATGATCGGGATCGCCAGAAAAGAGAAAAACCCTAGCAACGACAATAATTGAAAATCCAAGAAGTAGAACCGAACCTTGGTTTGTTTTGAAATACAAGCGTATGAAATGGTTCACAGTTTGGACGAATTTATATAGATCGCTGGTTTGGGAACACAAAAATATATATTTATATTTATATAAAATTAGCAACTGTGATTTTTTTTAAAAAAAAAATAATAATAATAATTAAAATTTTGCCCTTTTAGTTTTAATCCTCAAAATTATTATTGTTTATATATTTTTGCCATTTCTTTTTTCTTTTTTCAAATTTTCAAATTTTCTTACCGTCGTTTAGGCCTAACATTGATAATGGTAATTACGGTTTGAGTAAATTACAATTTTAGCATAAGTCAGACTTGAGGGGGGAAAAACAGGGGGAAAAAACGAAATATTAGTCCTCAAAATTATTATTGTTTATATAATTTTCCCATTACTTCCTTTTTTTGGTTAATTTTTTTTTACCGTGGTTTAGGCTTGACATCCATAATGGTAATTACGGTTTGTGTTAAATTAAATTTATGTTAAATAAGTCCTTGGTTTAAAAATAGAAAAATTAGCAAGTGCTTCCGATTTCAATTCTATATTTAGTTGGTTTTTAAAGATATGATAAATCTCTAAAAAAAAATTTATCTAATAAATTTTTAAATTTTTAATTTTATGTCTAATGAGTTGTTTACTTTTCTTTTAGACGAATTTTTTATTTATTTTATAGCTTTTAAAACTTACTAATATATTTGATGCAAGAATGAGAGTTTAGACCATCGTATTCATTTGGTTTTTTTTTCCTTTCAATTTTTGTAAATTATGTTTGTTTTTTATAAACTTTTTGCTATGGTTTTCATTTTTAGCATTTGCATTATTAGTCAATTTCTATAAACAAATACATTTTTTAGTTTTTAAAACCTGTTTAGATTTTGAAAATACAAAAAACTTACCAAACAAATTAATCAATAGATAAAAATATAGTTTGCAATCTATTTTTTAAAAATAAAAATAATAAATGATTATTAAACAAGATATCTATTAAACACAAAATTCAATTATATGCATGATTCAATTAAAAGAAAATATATTGAAAATGTTGTGTAACTACAAGATGCCCGACAAATTTGATATTCTAAAATTTAGAGATCTATTATTTACGGTTCAAGTTTAGAAACCTATTAAAAACCTGAAAATTTTTGCAACCAAACATATGATATTACCAAAAAAATGATTTAAGTACAATTACATTGTTACGTATTAGTTAAGAGGATGGTAATGTTTTCTAAAAATTAATTGTTATTGAATTGTAGTAGTATTATCTTAATTTATATTGGGTTTAAAAATTTATTTGAAGAATTTACTAAGGTAAGTATTTTTTTCACATGGAGAAATAGAATCGGATATGACCTTAAAATTCATACATTTTTTATGTTCCTTGACTTAAGCTCATTTTAATTATTCATAATCTTATTTTCTTTTCTCTTTTTCTTTTAATAAAATTCCGCCATTTTTATAAATGAAAGAACACACAAACATCTAAAAAATCAAACCCATAAAAAGCAAATGAATGATCCTTTACAAGAAAGGACTCAAACTATACGAAATAATATCTATGAAATAATCACACAAAACTTTCAGAATCGAAGCCTGTCGAGAAACATGAAAGTACACCAGGACCGTAACTCTCTAAGATCTCTTTCCACATTCCTAATCGCTCTACTATTCCGCTCATCCACAAGACTCAAATGACCGTATAAACACTAACAGCTAGAGAAATCGGCCTTTCTCCACATATAGTAGATTGAAGAGGAACCGAACCTTCTGACGACATAACAAATTCGTAATTACATTATATATATATATATATATACTTTTTTTTTCCAAGAAAAAGCATATTCCAGTAAACGATATTTTGACTCATTATGAAATAAATTTGAATTTATTTAACATAAAGTTAAAATTTTTAATAAGCTAAGAAATTTAGTTATTCGACTGCATATGACATTGTAATTTACAACTATACATTTAAAAAGAAAGTAGCTTTATCTATTTTTAAAAATTCGGTCACATGTGAAAAACACGTTAAAATAATAATAATAATAATAACATTTTTCTTACCTAAAAAACATTATGTGTATATATTTTAATTGTTCCCAAACGAGCCATAGTTTGGAAACAGTGCACCATACACATGTACAGTTAAAATCATTATTTTCATATTTAGGATGATATTGAAATATGTCTTTAATATTTCAAAATTAATTTATATCCTATTTGGTAACTATTTAATATTTTATTTTTTATTTTTAAAATTTATGCTTGCTTTATCTAATTTCTTACTCATAGTTTTCGTATTTCTTACGTAACCATTTAAATTTTTATCTAATTCTCTAAAACAAAACCAAGTTTTTAAAAATTACTTTCTTTAGTATTCAATTTTTTATTTTGATTTTGAAAATACTTTTAAAGTATAATAACAAAATATGGAGGGGATGAAAGTGATGTTAAGAATTTATGGTATTTTAAAAAATAAAAAACAAAAAGTCAATTGATTATAAAATGGGGGCCTTAATATTTGATTTTGCACTTTTAAACACTATTTTTACAATAAACATTAATTTTGAATTTTAAAATCACTTTCAAATATATACTTATAATCTGAAATTTTACGCTGGGATTTATAACCTATAGAAACATTATTTTTGTTTATTTGTTTTGTGGATAATAGGAATTATTGGTTAACTTTAACATATGATAATAATGCCTCAAAAAATCTCTATATATAAGACTGATAATAGATATTTTAATATATATTTTTAGGGCAAGTTAGATTAAGGAGTTTCATAATATTTTTGTTAAAACAGAAGTTGGATAATACATGGGTAATGAATCATTTTAAGATTCTCTCAATAATTATACTAACAATTTTTTTTTTTTTTTTTTTTGCAGGACAATTAATTATTGCACATATATAATTATTTGATGACGCATGCCGTTATTTTAAAGACATTAAATTGTTATGTTTATTCTTTTTAAGTTTTTTTAAAAAAAGGACATTATATTTATCTACTAAATAGAAATACACCGTTTTAGAACAAAAATATATGAATCTGAATTAAGTTTCAACATTAATCTATTTAACAATTCAGCAATGCACATTAAGAAGAAAAACAATTCAGCAAATGTAATGTAATTAGACATATATATTTATATACCTACCTCAAAAAACATAAGTATTGTACGCACAGATATGTGACGATAGTAATGTAACTTTTCAACTTTCAACTCTCTCATTCCCTTTGTAGATTTGTATTTATTAGTAATTGATAAAAATACCAATTTAGTCCCTTTATTTTGAATTTCAAATCATTTTTGTTGGATATTTTTAAATGTTAACATTTGGTTATTATACTTTTAATAATTTTTAAGATTTGTTATGGGTGATTTTGAACCGAAAGGGTATAATTGACATCTAACGTAAATAGGAACTTCAAAGTCGGCAAGAGAGCATGATACAAATCAAAAGTGGCAACTTAAGACCAAAATGGGCTGGTCACACCAGTGAGCTCGCCCTCAGCTAACTACCAAGGTTGAGGTCGGGCCTTATCAAATATCTAACGGAGGCATGTTCGATCCAATAGATCGGTTTAGGCTCATAATATGGCCTAAGGAAGATGCTCAACCTTTGCCTTGGTCAACGTCGACCCTAGCCAAACATGAAATCAGGTACGTCCTTCGGCTCAACAAGTCATCTAATTATCCCGAGGCGACTCTGAAACCCTAGAGACAAATAAATCAACTTTCTCTATAAATATATAATTATAACTTCATATGAGGTAACTTGAACTTATGACTTCTTCTCCAATATTGAGTTCTTATGTATGACTTTGATATCAGAGCCATTTTTCTTTGTTTTGTAGGTCATCTCTTCCCCAAATTACAAATTTATCATGGTTGTCATATAAAGGTTAGGTTTTTTTCTCATTTCCAAAATTTGGCACCAACAAGATTAGTCCTCATTACTAACTTAAAATTAATTTTTATCAAACTTGTTAATCTAATAATAATAATTTTCATCACAAAAAAGACCCATTCTAAATATATTTCCAAAATGTATGTATAAAAAAATGTTGATAGGTATGTCTTGTTATCTTGTATTTTATTTTTTTTAATCTTTTTTAAAAGGATTTTCACTTTGAATCTAGAGTACTTGTTTTGAATGACTAAGATGTTGAATATATTTACAAATATAATAAAATGTCACCGTCTATTAGTGACAAACAATGACATTTTGTTATATTTGTAAATAAATTGATTCATTTTTTTTATATTTGAAAACAATTCTTCAATCTATCTATTTTGTTTTAAGTATATTTAATTTTATTTACTTAGTTATTACTAGGGGTAATAATTGGTTTAATTTTTTCGTTTTTGGGTGAATCAAACCAATGATATTACAAATAAGAGATCCAAACCAATGTCTAATAAATAAAAAACTAATGGATTGGTTTTTATTTGGTTATGTTTATTATAGATCCAGTTCTTGGTTTCGATACTTTCTTTTTTCCTTCCAATTTTTTATTTTCATTTCCAATTTTATTTTGAATTGGTTCGTTTTGCTAAAAATTAAAATTAGATCTATTTTTTTATAGATTGAAATTTGATGTTTTTTATTTTTTCAATCGGCACTTATTTAAATAAAAAAACATACAAGTGTCATAATAGTTGGTCTTTTTTATAGGGTAAATATCAATTTACATCCTTAATTTTGGATTGTATCAATTTAAAATCCAAACTAATAATTGTATAAATTTAAACCATGAACTTTCATGAGTGTATCAGTTTGAAATCCAAACTAATAATTGTATCCATTTAAACCTTGAACAAGTGTATCAATTTAAACATTCTATTATGTTTTATTTATGGATACACTTGTGAAAGTTTAGGATTCAAATTGATATACTCGTGAAAGTTTAATGTCTAAATTGATACAATTATTAGTTTGGGGTTTAAATTGATATTACCCTCAAAGTTTAGAGTTTTAATTAATAGAACTATTAGTTTAGGATTTAAATTAATAGAACCCTAAAATTCACGGGTATAATTTGATATTTGCCATTTTTTCCCTAAACAACAAATATATGTGCACCACAACTATTAAATATTAAAAGATACCTTTATTTTTTAGGGTATAGATTTAACTAGGTTTAGATTTACTCGTTTTTTTTCCCTCCCGTTTTCCAGATAATTTTATCTAGATTGAACTTCTCTTAATATCTTTTTGAGCAAAAGTTGAAATTAAAGTAGTTGGTAACATCATATCTAAGATTCAAATGAATATCATACTAGATCGAGATTCTAAAATTTTAGAGGACTCCAAACAATAAACATTCTTGGTAAAATGAATCAGACTTATTAAGATCTACTCCGAAATTATGAAACCGACTAATTACTCATATGGTTTCACAATCGATTCTAGTACAACGATATCTCGATTTTTCTATAAAATATATTTACTCAAAACTACCGTGATTAAACTTTTTAATAGGGCAAGATCAATCAAAATTTGACCTCCTATAAAGCAAATAAGAGATCGCAATTTCTCTCGATCTTTAATACAAGACCCAAATTAAACTAACAAGATAATTTCTTTGTATTGCGGTTAAAAAAGAAAAACATGCTCATGCTTATTCATAAGGGTTATATATATTGAGGAATTTGGGCTGTAATAGCCCAACCCACCCATTCAAAACACGGCCTTGTCCAACGGAATAAATGTGTGGATTTTTTTCCCTTTAAAATACTTGCATATACCTTATTTCTGTTTAATTTAATCTCTATATTTTAAAAATTATTTAATCTAGTCCATATACTTTTAAATTTATTTTCTTTTAGTAGTTATAATTTCAAAATGTTCATTTTGAAATATAAATATTTTTTAAAATTTTGCATTTTAGTTCATTAATTTTCTTCTTCTTCTTTTTTTATCTTATTTTTCCAATTTACACTTTATTCGTTGTTCTTTTTTAAAAAGACACTACCATCATTTATTATAAAATAGTTGTAATTGTGTATAGAATTTATGTTAAAAACTTTTCAAATAAAGAATAAAGTGGTAAAAAATACATGAACTAATGAAGCACAAACAAAAGTTTAGAAATTAAATTAGTATTTAAACTCAAAATCCATTTCAAACCTAATTATAGTATCTAAATCAAAACTTTAATCATAAATATTAAATTTTATAACGGAATTTGAGAAATTTCCTATAAACATTATCCCAATTCACTATTTATTTATTATTTGTAACCACTCCTTAAGATTGTTTGTAGTACCACTCTTTTCAGAGAGGGATGTTCATGGAGCAGGTGTCATCTTACTTTATTTCAATCACCATGATTAAGACTCGATCATAATTAGATGAAGGTAAATTCCAGTCTCAATCTACTTTTTGTTGCTCTTATGGCTTCGATAGACCTTAGGAGAGATTCTTTCACTCTATATCAAACTTTAATTCATGTGTAACTAAGTTTCACTCGACCATACACATCGTTCATACGTGTATTTTTTTATTAGCAATTTTAGCCAGACTCAAGTCTCACTGCTTTACTGATGGAGCGGGAGAGATATTAAGCCAAATCCATGACAAATAAGGAGTCCATCTCTAAGATTAGAGAGTGCAAAGAATAATGTTTTTATAACCTCCCAAAATTTTAGGTGAATTTAAGTTGAATATTTTAAGATATCAAGTTTTGCTTTGGATTTTGGAATCACAATTGGAATATTTTGAGGAGATATTTAATTTAAATTAAAGGGCCTTTTTAAATATAAAAAATATTCACTTTATAACAAAAAGATTAGGAATTTTGGAGTTTTGAAGACAAAGGAAAAGGGGAAATTACTGTTTTAAATTCTATCCTCCTTAATTTGGGAGTTTAGATCAGGAATCGAGAGAAGATAATTGGTTTATTTTATTTGAAATATATTTAAATAAATATTTGAAAGAATTGAAAATTTGAATTTAATTTAAGGTAAGTTGGTCAATTATTTTGGGATTTGAATTTAATTTGATGGATTAGCGGAGATTTAAGAAACGAAAGAGGAAAAAGATTATATTTATACATATATTTGTGTTTTAAGTTAACCACGGGTCTTCCATTACAGCCGTCGTGCTCCTCGATGTCAGCTCTCGGATATTGGCGTACGACAGTTGCGGGCACTGATTCACTTGCATGCACGTCTCTCACTCACATCGGCCGCCGTCCATCGTCACATTTAGGGTCGCTGGAATTTGTGGATTTGGGTAAGATTGTGCTATTTTAATTGCATTTATTAACAATGGTGTTTTGCTCCAATCTATTGATACACATTTGTGGATTTGGGTAAGATTGTACTATTTTAAAAGTGTGCTGTCCCGAGGATTTGAAAGTGGTTTTGGCAAGATTTTGGTGTGTTTTGACACTTTAAGCCCTTTTTGGATTAAGGGTAATTATTGAAAATTAAGTTATTGAATTTTGACTTTGATTTATGTTTAGGATGGGCAACTGAATTGGGTCTTAGAAGTGATTTTGGACCAAACCACTATTTCGATAAGTAAAATTGGAGACATTTGAATAAATTCAATTAATTGGAATTGAACTCCAAAGGTTTAATTTAATTTTTGGCTTAATTATTCTAGGTTGTGTTTGACAAAAGGAAGATAAGCTTACTTAGTTTACTATTGGGCTTAAATTTGAGGTAGGTGTCGTTTTTACTTGTTCGCCTTCAAACTAGTCATTCCTACCACTTGGACGATCTATTTTAGATTGATTCGATTGTTTGATTTAGTGAGATTGACTGGTTGAACTGTTTTGATATGTAAAGTTGACTAAAGATGTACTGGTAATTTTACTATTGTAATTATAACTAATGCTTGCTAAATTTAGATGGTTCTGATTAACTTTTCTTATCTGGACAAGTGTACACATACGATTAATTGTGTGCTTCTTCAGGTCCACACTATAACTGTATATGTGCACATTTATGATTGATTTGTGTACCTTCAGATTATACACTATAACTAATGCGTGTTCCTTGGGGATCACGTTTAGGACTGATTACTGATGTGTGTTCTCTCGAGATCACGTTTACGACTGATTTGTGTACCTTCTGGTTGCACACAATGACTGATGCATATATTACTTCGGGATCACATTTATGACTGATATGTGACTCATTCGAGATCACCACAATTGACATGATGTGGGTATACACCGATGCCTAGATAGACTAGGTAATAGGTTACCTAGAGTGGTGTCTGATAGCGTGTCACTTATTGGGTATTGTTATACTCATTCTTTCTTCCTTTATGTTTTTTCAGGCAATGACAAGAGTCAATCAGCGAGTGACAGATAGACTCATGACAGAGCCATATGGGAACAAAAAATTTAATGTTTTGAATATTTTCTTTGTAAAAGTTTTCAGGGAACCTGATTAAATGTTGATCTATTTGTTCATTTACTGATTTAATAAATTGATTTGATATAGTCATCCCTGGTTTAATAAATTTTAGTTTAATGAACAAAACGTTTGAATGAAAATGTGGTCATATTTAACGGCCTTGTCAGAGTACTCATATGGTCGTTACAATTTTTATATTCAAAAGATAATCAAAAGCTTCTTATTGTAATACTAAAGTGGCTATTTATAACCTTACCAGAAAATAAGACAATTACCAACTTAATTCTAAAAATACCAATTAAACATTAATTAATCTTACCTCAGCGCCAATGTTCTTTTTTTGTTTTTTGTTTTTTTTTTTTTTTTATAATTTATATAATGTATGTTACATCTCATTCTATCATCTTGATTCTCAACATGACCATCGTACTTATATAACAATTGAAAGCTTCAACAGGACGAGTTTAAACCCTTCAATGAGTTGAAACAGAATTATAACAATTTATAGAGGCATAATTTATACTTAACGAATTTGGCGATAGCTTGCTACAAGCTAGGCTTTCTACATGCCTAATGGTCGCCTATCAGAATATACCTAGCCATTGAAACATTTGTTACAAAAATTTAGATGAGTGTTGTGCCAATCAGAAATTATCAAGTCCCACTAGTGTTCCTTTTACTTCACAACCCGTAGGGGATCTTCAACTCGAGACTTTCCAAACATCCATCATCAATGCAAGCATATTGCGATGGTTGGAGAGTCCATGCCAAATCATTTTCATATATGGGACCCAAGTTCAAGCCTATAGCGAAACCTCCGTCTATGGAGATGAAAATTGAAAGAAATATGCTTATCATATGCACACACCGACAAAAGAATTTTGTGCAATTTAATGTTATTAGACGAAAGGATATGATATGAACTGCCAAATACTCCTAGATTCGTTATGGTTTATATTTTCTTTAATAGTCTAAATGTAGATCTTTTGTTTTATTAAGATCTATGATGTAGGTTTTGGGAGGCTTTCTAAAGTCTAGCCATTAGATTGTACAAGGCAATTTTTGGGAATAAGATTTTCCCCTTTGTTAGATAGTGTAGATTCATCATCCTCCTTTTGTAATTCTTGATCCAAAGTTGCATGTTCGAGCATTCAAGTAAAATTGATCGACTTGTTTATAAAGTGTTCAAACGTAGGAAACTAGTTTTCCTTAACTCACGATCTTGATCACAAAATAACTTTATCTAACTCTATTTGAAGTTATGCTATTGGTTTAAGGATTCTTAAGTTTGTTAGTTTGTTGAAGTACAAAACCAGAGAGCAAAGAGATGGGATGGTAATCGAATGCAGACTAATATTTGAGCTCTAGATTTCTCATCATATGTCAAGCAATCCTGATCTTTCCCATCAAATCACAAACATCAGAGGGAATACTATGGACAGAAATCAAAATAATTCATCATACATTGTGGGAAAAGTTGGAAGTGGGATGAGAATGTAAGAGAAGCTGCCAAGAACAAGAAAAAGAAAGAAAGAACAAACTTGAGAGATTATGCACACATTTGTCTCAATCAAACAAGAATATTTACATTGAAGTTGATGATTTTTCATGGGGGTTTAAATAAAACCATTCTTAAAGTGTAATTAGAGAGATGAGAAATCTCCTAAATGGTTCCAGATGCAATGGAGCCGAGCCGAGCCGAGCCGAGCCTTGCATCGACGATCGAGCGATGTGCCCGTTACAAACAAACAGTTTCACACGCATCCTAAAATAAATCGCTTCAGGCTTTGAACGCCAACCGAAGTTTGGAGTAAGATTTGCATCTTTTGTTTGAGCATTCTGATGAAGATTTGCTGCTTCAGTTCTTGCAAACTTCAGACTTGCATTGAAATCTGACATTTCCGAGGTTCAACTGGCTAAGCATACTATTCACAATGGACTTGTTGACAAGAATGATGAACTACCTGTCATCTAATCTTTCATCTAATGTGGGAGAACTTTGACCTTTAAAGTTACAACAAAGTGTATTTGAAGCTACAACCAAATGGGGAACTAAAGCAAGAAATTTTCTAAACGCAAATATTCTCCGTTTGGTAGCCGCTAAATTCGACTGATCCGTTGTCTCCTTGTTGCTGGGAAGCAGAAAACATAGCTAGAGTTAACAATGATATATGGTAAGAAATCCATTTTTTTTATACAATCAAACAAACATATATATCAAGGAAAAAGGGAAAAACTAACCTGTTGTTTGAGAAAGACACCAAGAAGTTCATCCTGGCCAAAGTCCTCAGATAAGAGGTCAGTTTCATAGCTTGCATCAGGGATTCTCTGAGATTTGACCTCCACGGGATCAAGAAGCGAGTTTTGGGCGATACTTTGTGGATTCTCGGGTTGAGTTGAATCCGAAAAGGAAAAAATAGTCTTTCCAACGACTGACAAATTGTGATTTTGTCCATTCGTTTGGCTTGAAGGAAAACCATGATGAATTAAAGTGGAGGGTGAGATATCAAAGCTATCCTGTATGAAGTTCCCATGGTGAGAAGTACCAAAGGCCAACGTGCTTACATTTTGAGCATCCCAGTCATGGGATTTCTGCAGGTGCAAGTCACTAAAAACATCATAACTCGACATTAGTCCACCCGATACTTTTAGATCTGAACTAATCTCTTCTTGAAATACCCCTTTACAAGTCAAGGTCGATACCGATGAATTACTCTGAAGAGAAAAATTGTTCGACAGTTCCGCGGTTTGGCTCATTGGATAGTTCACCATCACCGATGATGGCGAAACTAGGTTGTATCCAGCTCTGTGGCTACTATCAGCAGTCCCATTTCCCCTCGTAACGCTACCTGATACGATCGGTTTCCTTAATGTCGATGGAATTCCAGGTAAGTGGCTAGCAGGAGAGGTACTTAGAGTCTGTCCCACAGTTTGCTGTTGAGACAAATGCATTAGTTGAGTTACCCCATGTTCGCTCTTGATGAGTTGCATATTTATGTTCCCCTGAGACTGCACAGTAGGATGCTGCATATTGGCAAGCTGCTTTGGCTCCATTTTTGTTGGAATCCCATGAAACAAATTTACTGGTTTACTGTTACTTAGGTGCTGTGTTTGGTCCTCAACAAACCTCAATTTTGGATTTTCAAAGCTGAATATGTTGTTCTGATCAACAATGGCCATGGATATGCTAGATTTCGCGGTAGGCCTACGAAGTCCCGTTGCTTGGAGAGCAGCAAGACTTTGTGGCGAGAGTTGGCCAGTGACCGAAAGCGTCTGAAGATCAATCCCATTGAATGAAGCCATTGGCCCAAAAGGTGGGTCTTGGGGGTTGATAAAAGAATTGTTCAAATTACTTTGATGTGGAGATACTCCACTAAGCCTTCTAAGATATAAGCGATATTTCTGCATAGCCATCAAAAGAACAGAAACAATTAAGATGCCTATACTAATCATCAGGAATCAAAGAGAAAACACACAAACAGCCCTTCAAAACTTTTATACCTGAAGATGACTGGCAACATTTTCTCTAGTAAGCCCTGGAACATTCATCAACTCCAATATCTTCTTAGGGACAGCCTCTGCATTTTCAAAACAAGATTGAAAACATGACCAACAAGAACAATGTGCACTTGGATTTGGGTATCTGATGAATTTCTCCTTCAATGATTATTGACTGATCAAATTTAAAAAAACAAGATTTTTTTTTAAAAAAAGTAATGTTATTTTAATAATTATTAACAAAAATAGGGTTGGACTACAAGTAACCTAAAAATAGGGTAGTGGAATTGTGGACTCGGTACACGGTTAGTCCTAAATTGTGGACGGGGTCCACAACTTCCTTCGCCAGGTAATTGTGGACAGGATCCACGACTACCCTAAGTCATGTACCAAGTACACGATTTAGTAGTCCCAAAACACGTCCCACGGCCTTCTCCCCCTTCACTTTCTTTCCATCTTAAACTTTTCACTTTCTACCTCTCTCTCACAGATGCGTCGCCGTCCGTCGTTCTTCCTGTTCTCACCAACCGTAGGTAATATTTTGTTTTTTGTTTTTTCCAATATATGAAATTGTGCATTAAAAAACAGTGTTTCCAAAATATTTAAGTGTATACTCCATAGATCTAGTCTTTTGTTTCATTTTTGAAATTTTTTTAGTTTAATATTATATTTGGACGGCTAAATTTAGGTAGATTTGATTTTTTTTTAAATTTTAATATGGACAAATTTGAATTTGGCCTGATTTGGTTTTTTATTTTAAAAGAAAATATTTGAACTATTTGGACCGATCATAAAATAATATTTAGATTGTTTGGAGTATTGATCTATTTCTACTATTTAAAAGAAGAAATAAACTTTTTGGACTGATATCGGATTGGGCTGTTAGTATTAACATATTTTTTTTTGTCACCTATAACAGTCGTAAAAATTTGAGTAAATACGTCGATGTTGAAGATTTAGTTATTCTTGAACCTAGAAATGATGGGGATAGTGATATTGACGTAGAATTTGAAGAATTATTTAGAAACAATAGAAGTGCAGAACATTTACTCTATCTTTTCAGAGAGAAGTACCACCTGGTTAAATCAAAATTTTATTTTTAATATGCCTGCAAACTATACTACAAAATATATAACTAAGTTTAGTAAAGAAGAAATATGTTAGTTAGAAATTAGAAAAAAAAAAAAACAATCAAAATAAAAAATAATAATAAAAATAGTCAAATCGTGGACCCCGTCCACGAGTTTGGCTTTGACCTAGTCCAAGGGCTGACATGGCACTAACTGGACTAAAACATAATCGTCGATTTTCCTTCTACCCAAAACCATCCCCTTTTTGTCAATACTTTTCCCTTCAACATTACTTTTGAAAATTCTTTCCTATGTACCTCATTTTTGTCATTACTTTCAAAAACCATATTATTCTTGAACTTTCTCCAGAAAAATAATAATAATAATAATAATAAATAAATAAAAGGAAATGGTTATGAAAAATATCTCGAGGATAAGATGGATTGATGGAGTAAAAAGAAATGCTTTAAGAGAAACAATGGATGAATTGATCCTTCTAAAAGTTTGGGTTAAATTGCAGAGAACAGAATGAACAACATGAAGAAATGTGGCTATCATGCTTTGGGCTTCCAATTCATTGAGATGAAGAAAGATCATAGGATTTACATCAAGCATTGAAGACAAAACATCCTTAAACGAACTTGAAAGGTATGTTATAAATCAGCTAATGTTAAAAGATCAAAGCATATATGTACATTTATGTTATAATGGTTGTGTTGTTACCTAGAAATGGTTAAATTACAATTTTGGTTATGTTATAATGGATGTGTTGTTACCTAGAGTTCAAGAACTAATCAGATACAATACAAAGTTAAGAGTTAAAAACCTCCGTCGACATAAACCTGAAAGTTCAAGGACTAAACTTGTAATATAACGATAAAAAGCATAGTGATATATATGAGCAAGGCATATCGAATTGAGATAGGTAGAAGAGAAAACATACTGTCAATGCCTAGCTGATTAACTGCAGCGACAAACTGCTGATGGAGCTCAACTGACCATACCACCCTCGGCTTCTTTAAAGTCGATGTATCGTCCCTCTCCTCGGGCTCTTCTTCTGCATCCCTCCTCCTCTTCGAGCTGTTCCAACTTCCTTCATATGCCGAAGACGAATAATTTGCACCTTCAGACAGATTTTGCTCTCGATCTCCATCATCGACGCTCCCGGATTGCTCTAAATCCTTCCATTCAGTCTTTCTCTTTCGAACTACATGTTGCCATATGTTCCTGAGCGCTTCTATCCGAACGGGTTTGATCAGGTAATCACAAGCACCATGAATCACTCCCTTCATCACAACATTCTTCCCATCATCAGCTGACATCACTGTACAATCACATGTCTCCAATATTAGTCTGCAAAATTATATAAACCACGTATAATTATATAAGTTAGCATTCAATGATCCAGTAAACGCATCTAAACCATGTTACTCACTGATAACAGGCAAATCCATCTCCAGACCAACTTGCTCTAGAAGCTTGAATCCATCCATGTCAGGCATATGCACATCGCTTAAGACAATATCAAAACCATTTTTGTTCTCACGAAGCATGGATAGAGCAATCTCCGCTCGGTTGCACTTCGTCACTGTAATTAAACCCCAAAAACAGCAGATTAACTACTGATGATTTGTTGTGTAATCACAGAATTGTGGGATTGGTATAACAATTAGTTGGTCCGAAAAATCAATTTTAATGGTATGGAAACAGCGTCTCAAGCATAAATCCAAATAATGAATTGGTTTTGGATGATGACAAAAGCAAACGCGCTTCCAAACATGTCCTAAACAGTCCTGAATCTACAAATGAGTACTGAGATGATAGCTTCAAAAGCACGCAAAATAAATAGCAGAATTCAATTGTAATCTCTGTTCTGGATCAAATAGGAAAACAAGCTGAGTGGGGGAAAAAGATATAAGAACTGATAAATCGATATGTTTTTATTCCTAAAACAAGAAGAAAAAATTCGAGGTCAGAAAAAACCCTATACTTGAAATTTTTTAAGAAACGATCGAAAAAATTGTCCTGTGTGAAATATTAACTCACACAGGACAGAAGACATGCCATCTGAACCCCAAAAATGGAAATAATAGATAAAAAGTAGAGAACCCTTGAAAACAAACCGGCATAGCTGCAATTCTGAAGCATCTTTTCCAAGATCCTGAGACAGGTAGGATCATCGTCTACAACCAGAACCCGAAGACCCGCCGGAAACTGATCGGAACCCATATCTGTGGCTTTTCTAGCAGAAATTGAAGTCGGCGTCGGCGTCGGCGTCGATCCCTTCATATGGCTCAGATCCATTCCACAAGGCTTAAACACCCACAAGCAAAAGAAAGCTAAAGAAACCAAAAGACTACAGCTTCGGAAGATTGATTCCCAAATTTACAAAACCCATCAGAATCTAACTTTCTCAGAGATAATAACAGAATAATTGGAGCCGTCTGAACCAGAAATTGAACACGAAAACTCTTTCTTTCACTGCTTGAAGATCAAATTCTCAGATTGATTCGATTTCATGGGGTCTTCTATGGCTATATTTTACTCATAATAAATATGGGTTGCTCTATGAAGAGTGGATCCAGAAGAGTGCAGGACCAACTAACCCATGAAAACCCATTTTTTTTCCTCTCTCTCTCTCGCTATATGGTATTTCTCTCTCCTCACCTGGCTTTTTCCTCCAATAGTTGAACTGTTTTCTGCTTTTCTTCCACTGCAGTCCACTTTATCCGCTATAAACAGAGAGCAAAACATACAAATGCCTTACTTTCAACAGTCAAATCCATTGGCTAAAGCTTCTTCTCCACAGGACTTTAACTTGAGATAACAAGATACAATTCACAAAAAGAAGTGAGCTTTTGAAATTAAACAAATTTCCAAAGAGGATGTCTGACACAGATGGTGATGAGCAAATTAATATTCTTTCAAATTCGATAAGGTTGAGGATCGAATTTGAGGTTTGTTTACTTGGCGTTCGCATGCTACAATGACAGCCACTTGCACTATTAAGAGGAGATCAATTTTGAGCTTCCATTCTCAACCTTGTTTTAAATTTTTTTAATTAACTTACTAATTTTTTCCCAATAAATATCTAAATTTTTTATTTTATATATAACATATCTTTAAAGCTTTAAAAAATACCTAATAATTCTCTAAATTTTCATTTTTTTTATCAATAAGTCTTTAACCTATTTATTCATTTTTTTTTAAAAAAAAATATACAAACAAATTACACACAAAATTCAATTTTATGCATGTGTATATTAGCTCGTGAAGAGTCGAATCTCTATTTTACGGTGTATTTGGTCTAAAGAGTTGCGAACTCCACTCTTTGTTTGATCTAAGGAGTCGGTAGGTCCTGTTATTAAATAACATCACCTATACTTATCAACTCTTTACACTTCAAACTTCTTACTTTTCACTATTCTACTTTTTATCCCAAACGCCTCCTAAGAGTGTGATGCAGACCAAGTAGTTGGGAAATAGGACTTAGGAGTTATGAACTCCGCTCTTTGTTTGACGCAATGACTAAAAAACATCAATTTTATTTCTTTATCAACTCCTTACACCGTATATCTCAAGATTCACAACTCACTAGACTTTATAATTTCTTGGAGCTTACTATTCCTCTTCTTCCCTAAACACCCATTTTAAAGATTTATTAGACACAAAATTAAAAATTTAATAATGCATTTGAAATTTTTAAAATTAAAAAAGGTGATACAAAATTAAAAGTTGAATCTATTAAAAAAAGAATAGCCAAGACTCACAAAAGCAAAACCAAATGACAATATTAAGAAAAGTTTTTTTTTTAAAAAAAAAAAAATATATATATATATATATATCCACGTGCTCCAAAGGGAATCCCTGTGAAGAGAAGAACCCAAGAAGCAAGGGTGAGAAGTGAGAGAAGGTTGTCTGTGTCTGTCAAATTGAAATAATAATGTGAATATGATAAAATAAAACAATAAATTAAAAATTAAAAAAAAAAGAAAAGAAAAGAAAAGAAAAGAAAAGAAATAAATAGAGTAGTTGGTTGGAAGGCCAAAGCCGAAGCTAACCCGTCAAGTTGCTCTCCGCTGTCTCTGACAAGCTTTTGATTATTATATGCTTTACCCATTCATCTACCTGTGCTTCCCTCAGCGGCCATCTGTCATTTCCGCTTCCTCCAAGATAAGATCTCTTTGGCTCCCATGCTTTCTAACATTTCTTTTCTTTTTCTTTTTCTTTTTCTTTTTCTTTTTTTTTTTCCCTTTCTTTACACAGTCACAGAAAATATATATATATATATATATATATATGAACTATTGATTAAATAAATCAAGGCCGTCCGATTCGTTTTCCACCCTAATTTAAATTTTTCCATCTATAATAATAATAAACAAAGTATTCAAAATTCATTATAAAACCTATCCAAGGACAAGGCTATAAAGTTAACGAGAGGTCTCACCAAACACACCACTTCTCATATATATACTTTTATTTTCTTTTGTTATAATCACTGCATTTGTATTTAAATTGTTGCATAGTTCAACTATAATAATAATAATAATAATAAAGTACATAAAAGATATGTCAAATTCGTACTTCAACCTCAAATTATTGTTTCAATTTTACAATTTTTCTTTTAGGATCAGTAAATACTGCCATGAGTTTTCTCTTTTTTTCTTTTTGGACAAAAATATGCTTAAACTTCTTTTCCAATGCACAACAAATGTCAGATGAGAAAAGAACTTCCGACCCAAGGGAGATACATATCAATAACGACTAAAATAAACTCACTTTGTCATACGTTTAAGTGTGTGTTTGGTTCAGAAAGTTAGAAAATACGAGTTGTGAACTCCACTTGTTTAGCCAAGGAGTTTTCAGGTCTCACTACTAAAAAACTATCAGTTCAATATCTTATCAATTTCTTACACTACAGGACTCAAGAGTTCACAACTTCATAAATTTTATAATTCCGCTTATTTTCCCAAACATCCATAAAAAGTTCAAGAAAGTTCATAGTGTGTTGATCTCAAAAGCTTAAAAGTTATAAGTAAATGGACAATTAAATTTTAATTAAAAATTTAAATGTTAGATAATACAAAATACTTTAGGGTAGGTTTCAAATATATTCCTAAATTTTTGAAATATTTTATTTTAATACTTGTACTTTAAAATTATTTTAAAAAAATACTTACAAAGTCGTTATATTAAAATGAATGACATAAATGAACTAATTGAAAATTTTAGAAGCATACATAACATCATTTATGACTCAAAGATCAAGACTGTTGAGACTATTCAATTCATAAATCAATTGTAATTTTATTGTCATAAATGATGTACAATATGCTCTTCAATTTTTACATATTAGTTGTTTTTTTTTCCAATTTTTTTCATGAAACAATGTAAACTCCAAAAGCAATTTTTTAAAAACAGTAAACTTTCAAAGTCAGAGATAGTTGAAACATACTCCCAAATTCAAGAATCTTTTGTTTCAGCTAAACTAATTTTAACTTTTAAAAATTAAAAAAAAAATGTTTTTGATTGTCTTAAAATTTCTAACATTAATAAAGTTTAGTGGTTTAAGCATCTCCACCACTAAAAAGCAGTAGACTAGAATTCTGTGTGATATAATTTTTTTTTTTTAAAAAAATAGTATTAGGAATTACGATAAATTCAATTATTAAAAAAACTTCCTCAAAAGACAAAACAAAATTAAAAAAAAAATTATAAAATTATATATTCTCGATTCTTTATCCCTATGGGATAAACAAGAAGCTTGCTAAAAAAGTAGAACTCTGGTAAAGTAGAGTCTACTGAACCGTATATTCCCCGTGTTGCACAATGGTCTAGTCTCTACAAAGCAGACTTGTTCAGAATTCGGAAATGACACGAAAGATTATTTTTTGTTTTTTCTTAATGCAACCAATACAAAAATATTCAATAATGCTTCCTTTTTAAATTATGTTAAAATGCCATTTACATCGTTATATTTTGAGGTTAGTTTAATTTTAGTTTATGTAATTACAAATATTTAATTTTAATCTTTATATTTTTAATAAATCTAGTATATAATAATTTTTTTTTTTGACAAAAATCAACCATAAACAAGTCGTATGGACGGAATTTAAGATTTATTGAAAATAAATAATTAAAATTAAACATTTAAAAGTATATAGTTAAAATTGAACAAACTTTAAAGTACAAGGACAAACATGCTATTCTAACCTATAAATTTTAATTTAGTTTGTTTCTAAGTTTGAATATAGCAATTTTAGATAGACCTTAGTTTTAACTTCATAAATAATTTAAAAGTTATTCGTAAGGAGTAAAGTTTTTAAAATAGGAAAAAAAATTGTTTACTAAAAATTGTTAAGATCCCATTTGGTAATCAATTTGTTTTTAGTTTTTGTTTTTGAAAATTAAGCCTATAGACATTACTTCCACCTCCAAATTTCTTCATTTATTATCTACTTTTCGCCCATTGGATCGTCATGTGATGCAGTTGCATGAAAATCAAGTTTATAGACATTATTTCACTACATTCGCAAGAACTCTAACCCCATAATACTTAGCCCCAATACTCTCAAGTTTTGTAACGATTTAGTCTCTATCATAAAATAAAATAATTAAAATTTAATGAGATTTCTTTCGTTAGATCAATAAAAAGACTATGAACCAAATGTATTTATAAAGTATAAAAACTAAATCATTACATAAAAAAAATTGACATTGATGAGATTTTTCACGGAATGGATTAAAATGTTACAAATTTAAAAGTATAGAGACTAATTGTTACAAATGAAAACTTAAGAAGAAAATTAAAATCTAAGGACTAAATTGATACAATTAAAGTTCATGAACCAAACCGTTTTGTTACTTTTATGTGAAGATTCAAGGACAAAAATTTTTCAAGTTAAATTAACTAATGGGATTATAAGAACTAACATCTTTTCAATAATATATAAAGAAAGAACACTAGAATTATCTCAAGTCATACTCACCTTTGTATATTTTACCAAATTATTTAAATATAGTTTGTTACGTGACAAATTATTCTTACTTTTTTATTTGAGAAAATTGTGTACTTAGAGCGAAAGGTACAAAACTGAATATATCAAAATATGAAACTTTTATTTTAATATTACAATTGGAACTTATATTCAGTGAAATATGGTGGTTGTAATAGTATTTAGGGATTTATTGTAGTTTGGCAAGCTTTTTTAGAAGCTCGAGGGAAGTGGAAAAAAAAAAGTAGTTGAGTTTTCAAAACTCGACCTTCATAGGCCGAGACTTCAATGTTCGAAAAAACCATCTCGAGGCTTCAACTCTTGACCTGCTAGGAATCTTTGACTCCTGTCGGAATCTCTAACTGCATGCCCACCTCGAGACTTGAAGTCTCGACTTGTCTCAGCCAGCAACGTTTAATCCTTTCACCGACAACTTTGAAGGCAGCTTTTAATCCTTCACCGCTAGCTTTTAGTGGTTGAACTGTCCATGGATCCAGTTTTCAACACTCGACCTACCTATTTTTAAACCTCACCACCCACTTCTCAAATCACTCTTCTCATATTGATCTTCTCCCTCTTTTTTCCTCATATTACTCTTTGTTTCTACCTCTCCGTGTCTCATATAGCTCTCTGCCCCTTTCTTCTTCTCTTTCAAATTTTACTTCTCACAAATTTTCTCCCCTCTAGCCTCTTTATATCTCATACACCATTTTCCTTCTTCTTCGTCCATCAAATTGTGAGATTTGTACATTCACCCTACTAAATTTCAACTTTTTTAGAATAATTATAGATTTTGTTACTATTCTCATCCTAATATATATTTTTATAGTTTTTTTAAAGTTGTTTGGAACCAAAAAGAGATAATGTTCACTCAACTAAATTCCTAATTTTTTTAATTAAAAATAAATTATAGATCCATATTCTCAGAATATTATATTTTTTTCTTAGTATTTGTTGCCGGATAACAAATAACAAAAAAAAAAAAAAAAAAAAGAACCGTGGTCACTTTGAGAAAAAAAATAAAACCGCTATTGAATTTATGAGTTTGTTTTTTATTTATTACTAGTTTTTTATTTTTAATATTTTTTTATATTTATATTATGCTAGATATACAATTTTAATTTCTTATATATTGATGTTATTAGTTTTTTAATACTAGTTAATATATTAATGTAAGTATATCTATCATTTTAACCTTTTTCAATAGTTGTTGAATACAACAATATTTATATATTAATATTAGTGGTTCTTTCTCTATAGTTTAATATTCTTATTTATATTATGTTAGATCTACCATGTTAATGTTTTTATTTTCTTTCGTATTTTAAATAATATTAGATTTTGTTAGTATTAGTGTTAATTTTTTTTAGTATTAGTGCATTTTAGAAAGTTTAGTTTAAAGTTTTTTTTTATTGGTTTTTTAAATAATTTTATTTGTTTGTTTGTTTGTTTTTTTTTTTGTATGTAAGTATGATAATTAGTAAAATAATTAATAACGTGTTGTTTGTTTTTTTTTTTCCAATATTCTATCTTTAGTATTATTTTTATTTAAAAAATTAGTATTTTTTTTATTTAATATATATTTCTTATAAATATTCGATTGTTTTAGAATTCAAGTTTGATGTTCAATGTTTTTTTTTTTATTAATTTTTTAATATTTTAATATTTTTTTATATTCTTGTTTGTTTTTATTTGTATTTAAGTTTGATAATTAGTAAACTATTTAGTAGTGTATGTTTTTTTAATAATATTCTATTTTTCTAGTATTGTTTTTTATTTAAAAATATTAATATTGTTTGTTATTTAATACAAAATTATTGATTATAGTGAATTTTTATTACATATTTCTTATAAATATTTGATTGTTCTGGGGTCTTTTTAAATATAAAAAAATATTTTAAAATATTTACACTTAAAACTTTTTGCTATGAAATATAAATATTTTTGAGATTTTTCTATTTATAAGAATTTCTCGATTGTTTTAATATTCAAGTTTGATGTTCAACATTTTTATTAGTTTTTTTAATAATTTTTAATATTTTTGTTTGTTCTCGTTTGTTTTTGTTTGTATTTAAGTTTGATAATTAGTAAAATAATTAGTAATGTATTGTTTTTTTTATAATATTCTAATTTTTTAGGATTGTTTTTATTTAAAAAGTTTAGTTTTTTTTGTTATTTAATACAAAATATTTAATTATAGTGAATTTTTATTATATATTTCTTATAAATATTCGATTGTTTTAGTATTTAAGTTTGATGTTCAATGTTTTTTTTTTTTTGTTAGTTTTTTAATATTTTTAATATTTTTAATATTTTTTATATGTTTATTTGTTCTTGTTTGTTTTTAAGTTTGATAATTAGTAAAATAATTAGTAATGTATTGTTTGTTATTTGTTTTATAATATTCTATTTTTTTTAGTATTGGTTTTTATTTAAAAAGTTTATTTTTTTTTGTTATTTAATACAAAATTATTAATTATAGTGAGTTTTTATTATATATTTCTTATAAATATTCGATTGTTTTAGTATTTAAGTTTGATGTTCAATGTTTCTTTTGTTAGTTTTTAAATATTTTAAATATATATATATATATATTTATTTGTATTTAAGTTTGATAATTAGTAAATTAAATAATGTATTGTCTATTTTCTTAAAAAAAATGGCAAACAAATGTTTAGGATTGATGTTGTTTAGCAATGGTAATGTGATTGATGGTGCGGATGGAATTGATTATGACCAACCACCATATGGGGGTTTTAGCATAAATGTGAACAGTTGACTTGTTTTCTAACAATTCGTTGAAATGGTAAAGATGACACTTAGTGTAGATATGAGAACAAATTAGTTAAAATAGTATATTGATATCCTAATTTAACACCATTAGGATTATTAAAGTTTATGTCATTCCCTATTCCTAATGAAAAAGCAATGAACTTGATGTTCTCAATCGCAATGTCTCTCCCGAATTTAGTATATTTATATGTTAATGTGAGTTGGGTAAGGTTGAATATAAACTTTAATGCACAACCATTTAGTCATTTTGAAGATCCAATTCAATGTATTGACCTTGATCCTGAATCAATTGCACCGCCCTGTGATTATGAAGATATGGTGGCTAATAATCACTACAAGTATTTTAGAACAGAAACAGACGATGAATTTGAGGAGTTGGATTTTGATGGTCCTGAACGTGAGCTACCTTCAGATACATTCGATGATTTGGATATGAACGTAATAGATAGCATTTGAGAACACGACCTAATTATAGCACCTGTGGATGTTGACAGTACCCAATTATATAAGGGGATGATTTGTTAAGACAAAGAAATGCTACAACATGTGGTCAAGTATTTTGCTATTAAGTGTCACGCGCCATATGAGGTTGTGGAATCGACACCGATGATTTGGACAATTCAGTAGAAGAAGTAAGAAGAAGGTTGCAAACAGAGACTTCGTGCAACAAAAAAAAAAAAAAATCGCGTGGCTTGTTTGACATAACTAAGTATGTTGAGCAACATACATGTTTTTACTCAAAACTTAGTCGAAGTCATGTATAGTTAGATTCTTCAATGATTGCACTAGAATTTTGTGATGTCGTAATAGAAAAATTGTATATCAGTGTGGTACAACTACAATCCAACATAAAAATAAAATTTAGATATCACATTTCTTACCATAAGTTGTGAAAGGGCAAAAGAAAGATGTTGGCTAAAGTGTTCGGTGACTGGGACAAGTCATACAAATTATTACCCAGGTGGTTGTATATGGTTAAGCAGACCTCGGAACATGTGTGGAGTGGAGAGTAAAGAAAACGACAACAGAAGGACATGTTATCCTTACTTCTGTATTTTGGGCATTTGATCCTTGTATAGAAGCTTTTAATAGATGTCGGCCAGTGATTGAAATAGGCGGTACCCACTTGTATGGAAAATATCGAGGAAAGTTACTACATTAGTTGATTCAAACGGGCTTCTTATTCTTCTTGCATTTGTTGTTGCAGATGAGAAGTCTGCAGACTCATGGGGATGGTTCTTGAAACATTTGAGAGAACTTGTTATACATGAAGAGGTGTGTTTAATTTCGGATCAAGATGCTAGCATTATCTCAGCAATGAACAATCCAAAAAGCGGTTGGACGAGACTAAAATGTCACAATCGATTCTGCTTACGACATATTGTTAGCAACTTTAACAAAAAAAAAAAAAAAAAAAAAAATACAAATTCAATACATTGAAGAATTATGTTTATCGTGTCAAATGTCAATTTCAAATATGAAAGTTTAATAAAGCTATCGAGGACATCAAAGGAATAAATTGGAGTTGTATGAGTTTTTTTTACAATATTGGTATTGAACAATTGACTCAAACACACGATGGAGGATTCAGGTACGGGCGGAAGATGACAAATCTATTAGAGTGCATCAATGGAGTTGGGCTCAGATGTTTTGATAAATGCTCTTGCTCAAATAAAAATTTTCAAATGCGTAAACTATTTTGAAAAAAGAAGAGAAAAAATCAGAGTTGCTTTGGAGTATCGAGATAAATACACCTGGTAATAATTTTTTTTTAGTAATCAACAATTTGTTTTGAATATTTTTGTACGATGTCACGACCTCAATGCTAAAGAAGGAAATATTCAAATACTGAGGTTCAATGGGTCCGAATGGTACTATTCATGTAACAAGTGACAAACATTTGGTATTCCATGCTCACATTTTATGGTGGTTTGCTCAAGATTTAACATGAACTATGAAGATTTCATTGAGGACTAATATAAACTATCAACATACGCTGCATGCTACTCTCCTCAGTTTAGACCTATATTGCATGAAGATTATTGGATCACACATCCTAATATGCCTGTTGTACATCCCGACCTATCGTTGTTGAGGAAACCTGGTAGACCAAAGAGTTCATGATACCATAATGAGATAGATTGGACAGAACCAAGTGCTAAGTACGGTGTGAATTTTATAACCAATTAGGTCACAATCGAAGAAAGTGACCTTCGTTATAACGACAGACTCCAGACAGTTAGAGATTTTTATTGTTAATATTTTTATACTGTAATTAGTATTTTTATTGTATAATTAATTTTTTATTATAATTTATTAAGTTATACATTATTTTATGTTTTACTTGAGAAATAATTTCCTTTAGATCATGACTTTAAATCCAGGATCGATTGATCCTGATGTTCTGTACAATCAATCGATTCATTGATCATCACCAGTTGTTTGGGAAGATCATACCAGTGGCGAGATATACTGTAGATGTCAAGAGGTGGTTGTTCACACTATCTCAGTCCACTCTACCATTACTTCGCATGTCTGGATTTTATGGAGTTGCCAAATTGGGATTCATTAAGCTAGATTGGCTTCTCATCACATTACTAATCGAGAGATGGAGCCTGAGACGCATATATTTCATGTGTCCATTGGAGAGTGGGCCATCACTCTACAGAACATAGAAATGTTGTTCGGGTTATCTGTTGATGGTGAGCCAGTTACTGGAGTAATGCATTGTCACACCCTTCCCCAGATTACCCTCTTAAACCAAAAAGAGATGTGAAGACAACAATTGCCAACCACTATCCAACATACCCTTGGAAACTTGTATTCTTAGCTTCTGTTGAATTTGTTTAGCAGTTTATAATTTGCTAGAGCTTTAACATTTACTGCTAACCAGAAATATCAACATTAACATATATAAAAGATTCAGGAACCAAACTTGAATACAACACAAACTCTACTTTATTCCTTCCCTGACATGGACATAAAACCAATAATAGATCATTATGAGCCATCTAAACTCAATCTTTTTGAGGGTCTGAAAAGTGATTGATTGGCAAAACTTCTGGTTTCGGGACGTCGACCGCTACCTAGGAAGAAAAACATTTTTAAAGTGTGAGTTGGAAAGCCCAATGAATGACTATCTTAAGTAAAACATATTTTAAATCATAGTTAACATAAACCTGCTTATCAAAGAAATATTTGTTAAACCATAACCAGGGTTTTTAAAATGGAACTGAAATCATAAGAGTATATCATGTAAACACCCTGGGATAATTTATTAGCATCTTTATGAAACTCCACTATTCCGCTGCCCGAACATGTGGGAAAACCCTTTTGCTCAATCCCTATTAACCTTAGTTGAGAGAAACCCTTTTGCTCGATCTCATAAACGTCAATAACATAGTCATATGTGTACGTAAAGTTGTATTGGGTCCTGACCACCTTACCATACCTTCGGTATCAAGGATCCCTAACATCATTGTAATCTGGGTACCTTGCCATACCTTCGATACCAATATTGGAGTAGGGTTTGTACAAAGGCACAAATATTTAAACATTCAAGAACATATACAAAATATGCGTATTTGAAATAATCATATCTCATTGTTTCATATCAACGCATAGTGCCTTGTAAAACATGGAATATACTTGATTAATTCCATCGTGCAATAAACCATGGCATAGGCTTAATGGAAAATGCATGCTAAACTCTTAAATAACTTCATTATTTAAAAACATGGATCATGCGATTAACATTCATTTCAAGGCATGTATTGGAGAAAATTATGATATAATAACTTCATATGAAATGCCTATGCATTGGGAATCATTCATAAAACTTGCGTAAGAAAACATTTATTAAAATTGGTCAATCACTACCTTAAGCCACTTATCTAAGGGGTTGTATGGCTCTTCTGTTTATGTTTGCCCTGAAAAGGAAAGGTCTATTGGTCAATATACTCATCTCCTTTTTTAGCTTAACACATAGCTTAACTTCATCACATACTAGTAGCTATTGCATCATAGCTAAGTTCGACGCATCGATCCTTAACGCATTGACTATCCTTAGCCATCTTACCTTATAACTTAGATGATAATTGGGAATCATTTCTTAAGGTGCTCGATAAGCCTTGAAACACTTATCAGTCTATGCGACGTACATCCACTATGGGATGTACTCAGATTGCCTTCATTATGTTTTGGCTATGCTGTATGTGTTAATGCATAAAGTCACTGAGGCAGCTGCTTGCTTGTTCTTCGTATGCAGCTGCCTGCTTATTCATCCACCTCACCATTCCAAATTCAAACTTCCAGATTTCATAACTTTAATTCCAACATTATTTAACTAAACTCCTTTCAAAGAAAATGCTCATAAATATCTTAACTTTTGCTTACCTTAGAATTTGAGCAACATTTCCTCCAAAATTTATCAGAAATCCCTCAAATTCTCCTTTAATTGGCTGAGAGTTCTTCAACTTTCAAAGTCTTCAGATGGAAACAACACTCTTTCACTTAGGTGTTAGAAAATTTTTGGTAAAATAGTCTCCTTCCTAGTTAAGCCTATTTATACTTGTGCTTGCATGATGAGTTTACTTGATTAATTTCCACCTGGCTTACTTACTCGTTAATTAAGCTGAATTCCTCCGCTTAAACTTCATTGCATGGCCTTGCGGCCACCAGGGCCATCTCCCTTCAACGCATGACCTTCTGCCGCATCACTTTCCAGCTTAACCCTCATCAATGGCATACAAATTTGGTCGCATAAATTCTTCATACCACTTTATGTACTTAGGCACAACGCTCTCTCCTTGGGCCTCTGGCCGCATCATTCAACCAAGCTGGCCACATGGCACCTACCAGTTCCAACGCATGGAACCCTCTTTTCTTTTTAGGTGTTAGTTTGTTCCTACTTCACCTGAGAACCAACGCTCCATACCTAACATATTTTCTTGCCTTTTTCTGGCTTACCATTGTTATTCTCCACCCTCTACACGTCAACCAGGTCACAACCTAAATGCATATAGTCATAATACTTAGAAAATTTTCTTTCTTTTGCATTTTAGATGCATCAATCACTAATACTTAACTTACTTATTTCATTAATACTAATTCACATCTTAACTCATAATTAAGAGATCTTAAACTTGATTAACTAGTAAAACAAGTTAAGGGGTTTACATGCATGATGACTGGCTGAATATTTGTCAACTGTTACTCGATGTGACCCCACCTACTAATAAAATAAAATGGCCGAGATTAAATTTAACATGGTCAGGGACACAATTTCGTGAGCTTGCTGATGATGTAGACGAGGAAGCTGTCATGAGATATACACGAGCATATATACTACATATGATGAGTAGAAATCTATTTTCTGACAAATCAAGTCACTTTATGCACATGACGTTCTTGCCATTGTTAGCCAACCCCTATGTCGTAGGACTATATTCCTAGGATGGAGTATGTTTGGCATGACGGTAAAACTATGTAAAGCAACAAAACCCGACGTTCGTAAGATTGTTGGGTCTCTGATACTTTTGCAATCATGGGCTTGGGAACGATTTCCAACAATGGCTCCATAATTCTAACATGTGAGTGATGATCAATTAGCTGGACGAACCTATGGTTATCGGTATATTATTTAAATTTAATTTAACAAGTATTTTTATATGACTGATATAGTTAATTTAAAATCTAAAATATTAATTTAATAATATAGATGGAGAGACAAATTTTGTGTAACTAGGTCAACTACACATGTAATTAGTCAGTATAGATACATGTTTGATCTACTTCAATTTGATCATGTACATGAATATGGAACCCAATTGTCTTTAATATTTTTAATATAATATTTTATGTTTCAGATTATTGGGAGCCTTACAAAGCTGCTACGAACATTTTGTCCAATTTCTGTACAAACGATCAACACATATGACGGACGATAAGCCCTTTCATATGTTTTCATATTGGTGAGTGGCATTTTCCTAATTAGGTGATCAAACAATTTGGTCTCCAACAGGATTTCCCATCAGAATGCAATACTGGACCTCTACTGTATGAAATTGACTTAAGAACTAGAGACCGGTAAAAAAAAAAATTTCACATTCGATAGTGTAATGACACTATTGTGCAAGGTTTATTGCGATAGGTATCCAATTGGGCAATTTGATAGGGATGTAACTCAAAATTACATCAATTGGTACAATATTATCGCTATGTTACTCGTCTGGGAGTAGCTGTGGGTCATATGGTATATAACTAAATACTGTCTAATTATTTTGAATTTAAATTTATTTTAAATATTGTCTATTTTTTTTTAATAATTCACAAACATCAAACAACAGTCGCCTTCGTGATCTTACAAATGATTCAAATAAAGTCCTTACTATATGTAGTAATAACGAGAGTTATATGGAGGAGATATATTATATGTACGATATACCTATTGTTCCTCCACCAGTTCCTAGGCATAGGGGATGTGCTCGAGTAGAAGAAGATGAGTTCAATGAGGTCGACCACAATGTGGAAGAATTGCCTCCTACGACGTTGGCGCAGAGCCAAATTGGTTATGCTAGTCCGACGATAATGATGACACCTTTTGATTGAGGATATTATGATTTAGAGGCCAATCCATCATCTTCATATATGCATGGATATGGGCGGGGCAGTGGAGAGCATAATAAATATTTATACTATGAAGTGCCTGCAAATATACAAGAGCCACAAGACCAACATCAAAAGGATCCAGAGCAATATCAAGGAGAATCAGAGCAATCTAGAGTTTAAAGCCGACGATAATAACTAATTCAAAATCGATAACGTCTGCCTTACGGGACACATTGATTATTTTTAAATCAATGTCAAATCTCAAAACTGCACTATTTTACTAATTATTCATGAAATCTACGATTTTCGTCCAATTTTACCCCAATTGCTCTCCTACGTAAGAGTGAAAAACGAAAAATATTTGCAACGTGGTGACACACAAAGTGTTGGACCAAAGAAATGGCCAGCAGGAAAACAACAATAATGGCCAATCAGCTCACTTCTCTGTCTTAATCACCACGAAAGCAGTTCTGTACTATAATTAAATATTATAAAAAAAATATTTTAAAAAATTGCGAGTCGTTAAAACTCCAAATTCCCAAATGCCACTACCGAAAGCTGACACAAAAGGGCAATAACAAGCATGTTGGCAGCAAGCAATTCAATAGAGAGAAAAATATAAGATAGCATATGAAAAGAAAACGACGGAAAGACCCCCAAAAAAAGACAAGCAATTATTTTATAATAAGATTTAACTACCACTCTGCTTCATCTATTTTCATTTTTGATTTATGTGCTTTGTAAAGTGTTTACTTTGTTAAATGTAATTTTAAATTTTATTTATTTTAGTTCACGTATTTTTAAGATATCTATTTTAGTTTTTATACTTTCACAAATTAATCATTTTATCCTTATTTATAAAATTTTGATACAAAATTTATACGTAATCAAAACGTTCAATACAAAATGAAAAAATTAAGTATTACAGTGAATGAAGTGTCATGCTAAAAGTTTGATTGAACAAAACGAGTTAGAAGTGAAAATGAAGATACCAAAATAGTCATTTTATCAAAGTACAATGAAAAAAATAAACATTTCAAAAGTACAAAGATTAAAATAAACAAATAGTGAAAATATAAGAACCAAAATAGATATTTTGAAAGTAACCAATATGAATTAAAGCCAAAAGTGTTTAAACCAAAATAATATTTCAATCTTAAAATAATAAGTAATCTACGAAGATACCATCATACAATTCATACTCTAAGCTGCCGGCTAAGCATGATTCAACTAGGCTACCTTCCCTAATTACTTCAATTGACTTTCAAGAAAGAGAATACTTTTTAAATAGAGTAATGATTAGGTATAGCCTAGACTATACCTAATTTTTGTGCTCACCACATTTCTACCACACAAAAAAGAAATTTTAGAATTTTCTTTTTAAAAATAAAAACGTTACATAGCAACATTTTATTGGACTATATTTGAAATATACCAAGATAGATACATTTAAGTCGGTCAACTACTCATCAATCAATTATAACAATCGGATCTTAATCTGTAAACTGATGATACTAGAAAGAGATGTTCAATGGGGGTGTAATTATTAGATAATATGGAGTTCTATATTAAATCAATATGAAGTCTGTGAATTTTCTAATGTGGGATCCTCAACATGTCTTTCAGATGATGTCTCTTTTGGGTTCGTCATTCTTGATCGGATCCCAAATTCTTTTTATTGGACCGAATACCCATTTGAGCTTTATGGTCTCTAATACCATCTTAAATCCCTAATTGACCCAAAAGCTTAAACATATGAGTAAAGGTAAATTTGGTATTATATTATCTAAACTCTCCCTCATCTATGGACTTGAAATATGTAGAAGACCCAACAAGTAAAAATCAATATTAGTTGGGGAGGAAATAACATTGTAAAAGTTTGGATCAACTATGATACGATCTTAATTTTGAGGGAATAAAATTATTCTATCTCATTGAATATGTGCAATTTAGGTCTTCTTAAATAGGAAAAAAAATCCCTTACCAGTATGGAAAAGAGTAAAAACAATAAAGGTTAAATATTTGATGATTAATATTTATACACCAAGTATAGAAATTCGATCAGTAATTGCTCTTTCTTAAACATTACCGTGCTCCACATTAACTTAATATGTCAACTAATAAAGATATGACCAATGTTAAGACACCACACCTTATGCCATCCTAGCAAGTTACATCAATCAAGGTAGTCCTGATTGAGGCCAATAATTACAATTTGGTGTAGTTCTAATGGCTCACCTTAATAGAGACTCAAGGAACCATCAAAATTCTGTGTTCCTTGTTGTATTTGATTACAACATATGAGCCATATTTATAGCATGAGTATATGTAATAACTAGGCTACTTGTGAGTAACAACAAGCTAAAATAAGAATTAGTTACAAAGATAAAAGGAAGCTCATATTTGGGACGAAAAGTATTGTTATTTTCTTCTACTCTTGAATCAATTATAAAGTCTTCTTATATATAAAAAATAAGAATAAAAACAAAACTTAATATTGTTTAAGGATCTAGACGAGCCTTCTACCGTCAGGGTCATATTTATTATTTGGTTTGAAACACCCATTGATAACCAACCACATTCATGGTAGAGTTTCTAGGGACTAAGGAACATACCTTGTCCTTGGAGAGCATTGAACTCTATTCTTTTGTCTTTCTAACTGTTTCTAATTTAAGCTATAGTTGTTACTAACGAATAGACCGGTTGTTATATATACTCATTCTATAAATATAGCTCATCCTTTGTAATCAAATATAACAAGAAACACAAGATCTTGATATTTCTTTGAGTCTTTATTTGGTATAAGAACCACATTGACAAGTGCCTAATAACCTTGACTAGTGATAATCATCACACTATTCCTCTCTTTAAATAAAGTGGAATGATCAATGATACACACACTCTTAAGGCAAAAAAATCTATCTTACTAAAAACGTTAATCTAATGGAAGAACTAGAGAGTGATTCTACTTATGTGAACCACCCTTTTTTTGGAGGGATTCTTGAACCACATCACTCTCTTCCATTCAATCTAAACATTTTTCTTAATATCAAAATTGCACAAACATAATTAGAACTCCTCAAGCTCTACTTAGAGATGAACCACAATACTAGGTGAAGCCTAGTTTACCTGTTGGGATTAATTCATGGCAGCATTGCAGAAAACGGAGAGACAAAGACGAAGAAGACGAAGAGAGGAAAACAAATTTGCTAAACGATAGGCTCTCAACAATAATGTACTCCTATCGTGTAATTTCTATTTATTAAAGTATATGGAGCCACTTGGCATAATGACATTGGTTAAGCATAACAACCAGGAGAGAGAAAATTGAAAAATAACAACCAAATAGTGGAAAATGAAACACCGAAGAAAACAGAGGGAAAATGGGAAGAATTCGTTTTTAACAATCGGCGTTAGACGTCTCTTTTATCATCCCCCGCAAGTGAATGAGGAGCTACCGCGACTGTAAGCTTGGTCTTGAGACTGAGAAAATGAGGACTTGGTAAAGCTTTTGTCATGATGCCTGCAAGTTGATCTTTGGAGGGAAGAAATCTGACTAAAAGCTGTTTGGATACAACATTTTCTCTGAGAAAATGAAGATCAATCTCAAGATGTTTTGTTCGGTTGTGAAGCATAGGATTGGCGACCATGTATGTGGCGCTGAGGTTGTCACAGAGTAGCAGAGCAGTGGAGATGCGGTTAATGCCAATTTCAGTTAGAACAGATTGGATCTAGAGGACCTCAGCGACAGCATTGGACAGGCCACGATATTCTGATTCGGCACTGGATCGAGAAACTACTTTTTGCTTAGAGGAGCTCCATGAGATGAGGCTGGAACCTAGGAAGACACAGAACCCGTTTGTGCTTCGTCTATCATCCTGGCAGCTGGCCCAATCGGCATCGGTGTAGCAAGTTAAGGCCAAAGCAGAGGATTTGGCCAGAAGAATACCATGATTTGTCGTGCCTTTGAGGTAGCGAAGAAGGCGTTTTGCTGCTTGAAGATGTGAAGATGTTGGGCCGTGCATAAACTGACAGAGTTTGTTAACACTGAAGCTGATGTCTGGTCTGGTCAACGTACAATATTGGAGGGCTCTAACTAAGCTTCTGTATTCAGAGGGGTTGTCTAGTAATTGTCCCTCATTAGTGAGAGAAAATGTGGTACCAACGGCCATAGAGTGAATGGGCTTGCAGTCAGTGAGTTGTGCACGATCAAGTAGGCTGTAAATGTACTTTGACTAAGATAAGTGTAAATGGTCTGATAAGCGAGCTATTTGAATACCAAGGAAAAAAGATAGATCACCAAGATCTTTAAGTGCAAAGTGAGTATTTAAACAACTAATAAAGTGTTAGATGGTTGTAGAACTATTGCCAGTTACAATGATGTCATTAACATAAATGAGAAAGATGATTAAGGTGTGAGAGTTGTGGAAAATGAACATGGACGTATCAAATTTCGCATTTGAGAAGCCCCACTGCATCAGACAAGTGCTGAGCTTTGAAAACCATGCTCAAGGGCTCTGTTTAAGACCATACAAGGCCTTATGTAGAAGAAGGACATGATCGGGATGTTGGTGACTTATAAAACCAGGTGGTTGCTTGATATACACTTCCTCAGATAAGTCACCATTAAGAAAGGCATTGTGCACGCCAAGCTGTCGAATGGCCCAATTGTGAGATAAAGCAATGGATAGCACAAGCCGAATGGTAGTAGGCTTGACCACTGGACTAAATGATTCAAAGTAATCAATGCCATAATCTTGGCTGAAGCCTTGAGTGACCAAGCGGGCCTTGAATCGAACAATCTCACCTGATGGAGTCTGTTTAAGCCTGAATACCCACTTACTGCTAATTACCTTGCGATCCTGGGGTAGAGGTGTCAGGGACCATGTATTATTTCGTATGAGCGCCTCATATTCCTCAAGCATAGCTTGTTTCCATCTTGGATGAAGAAGTGCTTCCTTATACGATCATGGTTCTGTTTTGTCCAAGTCAGTGACAACGGATAACTAAGTCTTTGGTTTAAAAATGCCCATTTTGAATCGAGTAATCATAGGATGGTTATTGGTTGTGAGAGGGAAGGGTTGTGGTGGGTCTGAAGTGTTGGGAATAGTTAGGTGTGGTGAATCAAAGTGAGTTGAGAGGGCAGAGGTGAGTGTTGATGAAGGAGAGGGAATGATGTAACTTGGTGAACTGTTTGAAGATTCAGGTAAATGAAGAGTATGGACAATAGGGCTGGTTGGTGTAGATTGGGAGGAGGGAGATGGGATGGAAGAAGGTAGATAAAGGGAATCATGGTGATGAACAATATTGCTTTGAGAATTGGCAGTAGACTGATTTAGTGAGGAGGGCCGGAGAGGACTGATGGGAATAGGAATGGAAATGACAGAGGAGGGAGGAGATTGTGATAGAGTTGTTGTTTGGGAGTTATCTAGGAAAGGAAAGGCAACTTCATTGAATACTACATGCCTAGAAACATATATGCGACCTATTGTGGGATGAAGACAGAGATATCCTTTGTGCAAAGAGGTATAGCCTAAGAAGATGCATTCATGAGACCGGTATTTAAGTTTATGGTCATTAAACGGTGGAAGAAAGGGAAAACAGGTATCCAAATACTTTAAGAAGTTGGCAATGAAAGCTTATTGTATAAGGTTTCATAGGGAGATTTGTTGGCAAGGAGAGGTGTGGGTAGTCGATTGATGAGATATGTGGCTGTATGGAAGGAAAAGGGCCAGAAGGTGTGTGAAACAGAGGAATGGGCAAGCATGGCTAATCCGACCTCAACTACGTGTCTATTTTTTCACTCAATAGTACTGCTTTGTTGAGGGATATAAGGACAAGATAAACGGTGGAGTATGCAAGTTTGTCTAGAATAGATGAGAGAGGAACTCTTCTCCTCCATCAGTTTGGATTGATTTTATAGTGGTGGAAAACTGATTTGATACCATTTTTTGAAACTTGATGAAATAGGGGAGAACATCTGATTTCACTTTTATGGGGTATATCCAAGTGAATCGTGAGAAAGCATCAATAAACAATAAGAAATATTTGTCTCTATTTACTGAGTTTCTAGGAGAAGGACCCCATACATCGGCATACACAATATCAAAAGGAGAGGACAGACGAGAAGTTGAAGTATGGAAAGGTAAATGATGGCAAAGGTAAACGATGGCTCTTGGCTATTTGAAAGTGCTTGCAGACTGATACATTTGTATTATTTTTGTACTTTAGTTTGCATTTGGACAGAACGAACTGAACTATTGGAGTGGAGGGGTGTCCTAAGCGACGATACCACAAGGAAAAGTCTGTAAGTGTTGAAATGAAGGCACTGGGATGAGAAGAGGGAGTGGATGATCTTGGAGCAGCTGGAGTGATAGAGAGCTTGTATAGGCCACGATCAAGTGTGCCTCGGAGGAGTGGACTCTTGGTTTGAAGATCCTTCACAACAAACGAGTCATGGAAAAACTCAACATAAGCGTGATTATCATAACATAAGTGACCTATGCTAATGAGATTTCGAGAGATGGAAGGTATGTGAAGGACAGAGTGAAGATGAACTGGAGTATTAGATATAAGAGACAGAAAATATGAAGAGCCAGTGTGAGAGATGGGAAGAAGCTTACCATTTCCTATGATAACTTGTTCACCACCATAATATGGAATAGATTGTTGGATGTTGGATAGGTCAGGGGTCATGTGACAAGTAGCTCAGGAGTCCATATACCAGTCTTCATCTGGATGATTGGATTTTGGAGCAGAGGAAGCAGTGATATAGGATAAAGGTTGATTGGGGGCTGGAGTAGTTTGAGCAAAGTGAGCTTGGGGAGGGTGAATGGTCCTGTATTTGGGGTTATCAATATTGTAGCAGGATAGGGCTATATGGCCAAGTTTATTGCATATTTGACACTGAGGCCTATTGGAGGAGTTTGATGGTTGATGGGGTGGTGGTCGTTGAGCTCGGGTAGGGGATTTAGGAAAGGTATGGTTAGCAACATTCATAGCAGAGAAAAGAGGATTAGGAAGAATACCTGGAAGAGATGGAGGAGGTCTGAAGGATGATCTAGTATTTTGTTGCTAGTGAGGGCATCGAGGTTGTAGAGAGAGATGGGCAACATTAGCTTGGATTTGTTGAAGTTGATCCAAGGCAGACTGTGTTTCCAATGAGAGTTATATGCGATGAGCAGGCTTCGGACATCAGTGATGGAGAGGCGATCAGTTCTGTTCTGAATGGAAGTCACAAAAGGGTTGTACTCATTTCGGAGACCTTTGAGAATATATGCAAGATGATCACGGTAAGACAGAGGTTCTCCAATGGCAGCAAATTTATCTGCAATGTCTTTGATCTTAGCGAGGTACTGAGATACATTGGTGCCATCCTTTCTTATTTTCTGAAGCTGAGATCGCAGTCCCATAATCTGAGCTGTTGAAGACAACTCATAAACCGTTCGAAGTGCTTCCCAAATCTCCAATGTTGATTCGTAACCGACAATTTCACCCATTTTATCTTCATTGAGAGAGAAGTAAAACCAGCTCATGATAGTGCGATTACATTTCTGCCAATAAGAGAAATGAGGATTGAGATGTGTCTACTGAGGATCGAGGTATTTAGGTGGCTAAGGATAGGTGCCGTCAATGAAACTTTCAAGGCCGTAGCCCATAATCAAGTTGAGAAGTTGATTTTTCTAGAGAAGATAGTTGGAATCATTTAATTTAACAGTGAGGGATTGAGACATGTGAGGGAAGTTTGCTACTGGAGATTGCGAGGATGGAAGTGTGGAGAATAAATTAAACGGTACCCGATTTAGAAAAGAATGATGGGTGGGAAAGCTGGCATACTGAGGGTGAAGGGGCGGTGGTGGAGGGCCATATTGAGAAGGGTAAAACAAGTTTTGAGCAGGAAGAGGAATGCGTTAAGTAACAGGTGGAGTACGATGGGGAAGATATAGAGATGTTGGTTGGAGGTGGAACTGTCGAATGAATACCTGGGTTTGATGTCACTGGTAGAGTAGAGTATTTTTTAGATGTTCCCGAGCTTGATGCAATGAAGAAAGGAATAGGATGCTTAAAGCTCTAATACCATGTAGAAAACGGAGAGATAGAGACGAAGAAGACGAAGAGACAGAAGAGAGGAAAATAAATTTGCTAAATGATAGGCTCTCAACGATAGTGTACTCCTATCGTGTAATTGCTATTTATTAAAGTATATAGAGCCAGTTGGCATAATGACATTGGTTTAGCAACAACCAGGAGAGAGAAAATTGAAAAATAACAACTAAATAGTGGAAAATGAAATGCTGAAGAAAAACAGAGGGAAAACGGGAAGAATTCGTTTTTAACAACTGGCGTTGGACATCTCTTTTATCAAGCATAAATGAGCTCATTCATCTTATAGACTTCATCTTCTAAGTTCGGCTCCACGAGCACCATTTGTGAGACATACAACGAAGATATGTCCTCTGCTTGAGACTGCAAAGCTCAGCTGAATTAATGCAAGTTGCATCTCCAAATAAATATATGTAGAATAACCACACGTATAACACAAAACTAAAGGGTTGTTTGGGGCGCCGAGTTGAGATAAAATTTCTGGAGTTTATATGCCTGTGAAGTTCATATATCTGTGGAGTTTATACGTCTATGTTTTAGTGCAAAATTATTTGGTCTGAGTTCATATGTCTGTGTTTGGGGTGCAGAATTGAGTTCATATTTTTTTAAAATTCTAAATAATACGCTTTTACTATTTTTGTTTTGTAACTTTTTTAATAAGTAATTTTACCAACTTTGTTTGAATAAAATATAGATTACAATTTTTTTCTTTTAATGGTTAAAACTTTTCTTTCTTTCTTTCTTTTCTGGGCAATGAATAACAATTAACCCATTACATTTTTTTTTTTAGAAATATGGTTAAATAAAATGGGAAACCAAAGAGAAATCAAAACTTTTGATTCTTAATTTTTTTTCCATGAATTTCATTATCATCATCTTCTTTTTCTTCTTCTTCCTGTTGTTGCTCTATACTTTTACTATGTGATAATTTTTTTTAATTAAATCTCTCTCATCATCTTAGCAACCAATGGAATGTCACCACATTTCTTCAATTTTAATTCCTCTAAATTTGGAAGATCATCAGAGAACAAATCTCTATTTTTCACTAATTCTTGCTGGAAAATATTTCAGGATTTTTTTTTTTTCATTTTATGTTTTTTCTTTATATGTTACATACTTTTCAACTACATACTTACTTTTCGTCTAAATATTCTTAACACTCATTTGATGTGTGAATTCAATTAAATAAAAATATTTTTTTACAATTTTTTACATATAAATATTGCACTTAATGTAGACAAAATAANAAATAAAAATATTTTTTTACAATTTTTTACATATAAATATTGCACTTAATGTAGACAAAATAATATATATATATATATATATATATATAAGCAACAACTCTACAACATAATGTAATAGTCATCAATCTTATAATAGTCTGAGTTGGTTGTCGAAGTTGATTATCGAAGATACTTCCACTGGAGTTTGTAGTCAAAGGTAGTTGTCGGAGCCTAAAGTTGGTTGTCGAAGTTCGTCATCGGAGGTGGTATTGAAATCTCGGTGTTGGTCGGGCGAAGGTGGTCGTCGAAGTTGATCATCAAAGATGATTTTTGTTGGAGATTATAGTCGGAGGTGGCTGTCGGAGCCCGAATGTTAATTGCATGAAGGTGGTATTAAAGTTGATTGTCAAAGTTTGTTGTCAGAGGTGGTTGTTGAAGCCCCAAGTGGGTCGTTGAAGTTGCTCATTCAAAGGTGGTCATTGAAGGTGTTTTTCATTGGAGTTTGTAGTCGAAGGTGGTTGTCGGAGCTTGAAATTGGTCATCGAAGTTGGTACCGCAAGGGTGGTCGTCAGAGTTGAGTCAATTGAGGTAGTTACCGGGGCTCAAAATTGGTTGTCGAAGTTGGTCGTGTGAAGGTTGTCGAAGCCTGAAGTTGGTCGTCGGAACTGTCATCGGAGGTAGTTGTCGGAGCCCGGATTTCGTCGTCGGAGTTGTTATCAGAGGTGGTTGTCGGAACCCAAAGTTGGCCGCTGGAGTTTTCATTGGAGGTGGTTGTCGGAGTCCAGGATTAGTTCTCGAAACGTGACAATGGCCGATGAGTAAAGTGATTGAAAACATTGGAAGAAGTGAGAGTTGAGGTGAGTTGGTAAAATATACCAACTCAACTCCACTGATATTTAAAGTTGATGAGCCAAATAATGAGTTGGTATATTATACAAACTCAACTCAATTCATGTTGGTGAGCCAAACACCACATAAGTTCAACCCTAACACGGACAATTAAGCAAGCACCAAAAAGAATGCAAAGAAAAACTGTTAAAAATAGAGAAAGAGAATGAAAAAATTGAAAGAATGTGACACAGAGGACTTCAAATTATTACTTAGATTTTAATTAATTATTTTGATGAAATTTGAAGGTTTGGTTAAAAGGCTATCTAAAGCCGCATTAGGTTGTTTTGAACATAGCCCTGAGCTATTTCTTTCAAGTCTAACTAAAAGCTTCTTAAATTTTTGTAATTCATGACTTGAGTAAAGAAAATTCAATAGGATTAACTTTTCTTATGATGTATTTGACTCTTCGACCAAAGAACCTTAGAGATTGATCTTAAAGCAATCCAGTCCAACCTAAACCTTAGGTTGAAAAATCAAACCAATTAGGGACATACGAGATTGTGAATTCCAATGAATTCACATACCAAAAGGGTTTCTAGTTCAAATTCACCAAGTTTTTATGTGCACACATTTACGTGATTTCTTGATTTTTTTTTTTTTTTTTTTTTTTTTAAATAGTTGCCAGAGGCAGAAGCAATATGACAAAAATTGGGGAACTACATGCCAGCTGTCAAAGAATATAGTATATATATTTGTATGCATAAAAACCCAAAAACATGTTACTTGTTTTCTACCACCAACACAAACTTCACTTTTTCTTGATTCAAAGGTAAATTGCCAACTCTTCGGTTTCAAGAGGGAATTCAAATCACACATTTATTAACATAAATAAACTCTCAAACGAGAGAAGATTAGTGCTCCAGGCTCCAGCATAAGAGAAAGAGAAGGAAGTTAGATGTCCTAAACCGATTCTCCTGGAAGTTGTAGCTGAGAGGAAAGAGTCCAATTTAATTATGTCTTCATAAGCATCTTCTCAAGTCTACACTATTTGAACTCATCTCTTCATAAGCATCTCCTTATGTAATCAATTGGCGTACGTAGATTGTGCGCAGGGGGCAAAAATTAATGAGCCTACCTCCGTGATAAAGAGATGGCTCATGGCTCACGTCATTCTCCTCTCTGGAGAAGTCCTTTTGTTGGGCATAGAAGGGGACTTGAACGTGGGACCTACAACTTTGATATGGGGGTGGTGTAAGATAGATATTTAGCCCAACTCTCCCAAAAATTACAGGGGAAGTTTAACATATTTGGTTAGGAATCAAGGTAGTATGGGATGCTTTTGTCCCACGTTAGTTAGAATGAGATGATCAATGTGGTACTTAAGTGGCTTGACTCTCCCGCTCCAATAGCTAGCTTTTAGGAGGTGGTTCTCCAAGGTGTTCAAGTACCTAACAATGGTATCAGAGCCGATTGTCGACGTTTCGGAGTGGAACCAGTGGAGGGTTCTAACCGTGTGTGTGGCCAAGTGAAGTACCGCCGGGACGTTGGCTTTTTGGGGATGAGGTATTGTTAGAAACCAAGGTAGTATGGATGACCAATGTGATACTTAAGTGGCTTGGCTCTCCCACCCCAATAACTAGCTTTTGGGATGTGGTTCTCCAACATATTCCCATACATCACGTGGGATCATGTCCAAGAATATACCCTCTTGAGCCTTTTCCGTTTAGGATTATATGCTTGAAGACATCCTGTATGAACGCTGCGCACAAGTACTCAATAAGCAGGAAGAAAAGCTTCCCATTTCTGTACAACCTACCCGTTGTTCCTTGCTGATCCCAAAAATATTAATTATGCAATTAATATTTTGCATAGTTGAAGTCCCTTTTTATAGAAGGAGTTTCCTTTTCTTTGGGCTGGTTTTTTTTGTATGGTTTGTATTCTTTCATTTTTTTTTTAAAGAAAGTTGTTTTCATCCTCAATTAAAGACACCATAATTCAGAAAGAATGCTAGAACAGAATTTGAATCTGAACGGAAGAGATTTTGCAGCACCTAGGCCTCTTAAGAGAAAATGGAACTCCCTGCTGATATTCTAGCTTCATTTGAGTGGGAAAAAAATCCAAACATAATCAATAATCATGATACAGCTCGAAATCCTTCCTCGAACCCGGAGCTAATCAACGCGCCTTGGCTAAAAGAGCATTAGGCTAAATCAATTATTTTCGGGTTATGTAGACGATTACAAAGTTGGACAGAAAACACAGATCACCAATTGGTTAATAGCATAGTTTTACAAAAAAGCTAAATCAACATTTTCATTCTGCTTACTACTGCAATTAGAATATAAAAAATTTGAACGTAAAGATAAGAATCGAGCCTCCACTAGTCGAAGAGCTTCACACCAGAAACGATCATGTCAAAAAATAACAAACATCGAGCAACTAAGCCTCGTGCAAGACATATCAACCAAAAGCAATCGATTGGATTGACAAGTTTTACTGAAAGAAAATGGAGAATCCATAACTTCCAAAAACACCGGCTAATCAATAATTCAACATCAGAAAAGATAAATCCACAAAACCAATATATAATCGAGAAATTTGTCTAAGAAGGATATGCTGCCGGATACCATTAGCATGAAAGCGTAAATGAATCTTTCAAAAACATTCGCATCCAATAACGAACTCCATAACACAAATGGCAAAAATCACAATGGATTGATTTCAATGGGAGATTGAAATTTAAAATGAAATCACAGCAAGCGAAGAAAACAAAGATGCATTGGCGATCAGAAAATGATCGGAAAGTATAATTGAGAAACGGATCGCAGTTCTTACAGCGGGAAGATTGGCGCGAAACATCATGAATGTATATCTTCGACGAGAGAAAACTGCGGGAACCTGAGGGAATGTTCTGTGAGTTGGATTTTTCGACTCGGACCAATGTTATTCGGCCCATCTTAACTACCGTCGGGCCCCTGTTTTGGGTTAACCATGTTTGGCCCCAATATAATCCTAAGCTGACAAGAGGAAACAAATTTTAAAGTTTTATTTGTGAAAACGAGAGAGTAAAAGAAAATAGAAAAATGAATTTCAGAATTATTAATTAATAATTATTCAAGGACGAAAATACTTCCTAGATAAAAATTTTGACCAACCAGAACATAAATATTCATATTATATATAAAAAAATGATATAAAAAAAGATTAGGCCTGTTTGATAACCTCATTTGGATTCCGTTTGATAATCATCTTCTTTTACCATGATTTACATGGTTACCAAAAGGGACCTTGGTTATAGACAATATTTATACCTCTAAATTTCTTGTTTGATTGTCTACTTTTTACCAATAAGCAAAAACTAAAAAAAGTTAAACATGATTTTGTTTTTTAAAATTGACTAAGAATTCAACTATTGTACTTAAGAAATATGTAAATCATTATATATATATAAACGACTTAAAAAATATGCAAATCATTATAAAAAAAAATATGGCGTTAATTTTACGTTTTTTTTTTTCCAAAAATGTAAAATCAGCTACAAAAGATTTTTTTTAAATATATAAACCTGAAAATGAAAATACAATGTAAACAATTCTAAAGGTTGACAAATGAAAAATCTAATGATAAATTGATAACACAATAACCACCAAAGATCTAAACATTGAAATTATTTACACCTCTGTATATTCATAAACTAAAATAACCCAAACTAACCTACCATGGTAAAGGATATTATTTTTCTTATGATTACAAAACAGACAAAATAAAAGGATTTCGAAAACTAGCCATTTTGATCCTTCATCCCTACAAAATGATTCATTTTCCTCCGACCAATGTATGTTAGTGTAAGTCGATCAATTGAGATCGATTATGAGTTGAAGAACAATGACAATGATGGGTTTAGTGAATCGAGTGAGAGATTGGAGATTATAAAATGGCTAGATCAACAACCATTTGAACCGGTGTATTTCCTCTATTTTGGGAACTGAGAGAATTTCAATTGTAAATAAGTTAAAAGAAATTACAAATATTTTAAAGCGCATTGGGTATCGATTTGTATAGTCACTTCCACAACTATCATAGTCGATAAGGGAAATTTGAGAATCCATTTAAAGATGTAGTTCCGGAGAGGGTTTGTATCTGAGGGTGGAGATTGGGAGGGTGATTGGATGTGCATTGCAAGTGGAGATTTAAGACATTCGAGACAGGAAGATTGTAAAGTATGAAAATCAACGGTTACCAATCAAATCAAATCATATAAAAAAGAAAATAAAAAAATCTCATCAATAAAAACTCACAATGGTTGAAGATTTTGCAACAATATATTTGCCAAATTTGATCATGAAAATAACATAAATGCAAAACTTTCATTCCTTATTTATCTTAGTCAATTACCAAATCCAAATGAATATATTCTGAAAATCAATCACAAAATTATCACTAATAGATCATAGAAAGATAAACACTCTATCTGGCTTATTAGTTACTATACGATTGCAAATCAACCCCTTGCTGCCAAGCTTAATATATAATATTATGGGGATTTGTCCAATTTAAAGGTATAGTTATCCTCCTTTCTTAATCAATATATGACTGAAATCGAAAAACAAATAAGTTAAGATTAGATTGTTGAAATTAATTTAATAATTAATTCATATATGAGTAACAAATTAAATAGTAGTAACATTCGAACTATTTAATAGACATATTATGTGATCTTAATTATAGACTCATAACTTTTCATATAAGAGTATTGCTTGCAGAATCAACTTACAAATACAAGGTTATCGTCTCATAAATACTTTAGGTTTCAAGTAATTCTACACTTTATTGATTTTGGTTTTTCATTTATGTTTAGATCCTTTGTATGGATTATTCTTTAGGGATGTTTGGGGGCCAATATGAGTTGAGTTGAGATGAGATCCAATATCATCTCAGTATTTGGGGGTTCATTTTAATGTCAATTTGGAGGGGATGTTTCGTATGTCTCCCCTTTCACTCACACGTCTCTCCTCTCCCCTTTCTCTCATGCGAATCCCATTTCTTAGATCTCATCCTTTAGATCTTTTCTCTGCCTTTCCCTCATGTGAATCCCATTTCTCAGATCTCATCCTTCAGATCTCTTCTCTCCCCTTTCCCTCCTCCGTTTCTCATCCCTCATATCTTTTTCTCCCCTTTCCCTCACATGATTCCCATTTTTTAGATCTCATCCCTCAAATATCCGCTCTCCCCTTTCCCTATTCCCATTTCTCAAATCTCATCCCCAGATCTCATCTCCCCTTCCCTCACGCGTTTCTTATCCCTCATATCTCTCATCTCAAATCCTATCTCACCTTCAAATCTCTCGTTTCATTGATTCTTTCCCTACATGCAGATATCTCGATTTTTTCATAGTTTCTCGACTAATTTGTTGATTTTCAGATCAGTCCCCTTCCTCCTCGCTACTTCATTGAAAAACTCAACTAGCCACTTGCCACTTTGATGGTACTTCTTTTACCTCTACTCTATTCTACATTTGAATTTTGGTCGTCGGTTTAACTGTTTTGAGTTGTCGATCGTTGAATGCATTGTAGGGGCTGTTGACAGTGAAGCTCGGTGGGGAGAATACCATCCACCTTAGGTTTATTTTCTAAATCCTAAGAGGCTGATGATGAGTTATTCCATTTGATTATTTCTTTATAAAATCTTAATTTCATGTTGTTATTCTCTGATATATTTCATATTTTATGTTCTAAAATTGCAGTTTTTTTTGTTTTTTTTGTTTTTTTATTTTCAATTTCATTCATCCTGTTGTGTTTAATTATGTGTTCCAACTCATTGTGTGTTAGTTCTGTTTTCATTCATCCTATTTCAGTTCTGTTCCAACTTATTGTGTTTAATTAGCCCATCCAATGGAATGTTTAACTTCTGTTGGTTGTGTTTAACTTCTCGTGATTTTATTTTGCTTATTTAATGGTTGTTGAACTACACCATGATTTTAGTTATGTTTTCTTCCAATTCCAATAGAATGTTTAACTTATGTTTGATGTGTTTAACTCTTCATGATTTTATTTTGTTTATTTAATGGTCCACCCACTTCTATTTAATGTTTTTGTGCTTTTATTTATTATCCACTTCTATTTAATGCTTTTGTTCAACTCCATCTATTTTTTGTCCATATACATTAATGCCTCAACCACACCATTAATGCCTCAACTACTTCATGAAATGGATTGAGTTCATTTATTTATGATTTGTAATAAAACCTGAGGCCTATCAAGTCTATATTTAATTTATTCCGATGTTTTTTGGGCTTCAATTAATGTTGAACCACCCATCTCCTCTTCTCTTCCATATATAACCTCATCCTCATCCACCTTTAATAATTCGAGAGCCCTCCACGTATAAGGTTTTTTTTCCAATTTGGTGAGTTATTTCCATCAACCATACTTTTCTTTTTACTTTTTTCTTTTCCATTTTCTAACTTTTGTTTGTTTCATGAGTGATAGGGTGTCATTGTGTTCTTTCACCCATTGAAGGTGTTAAGGTATGGAAAATTCTATTCTCTTAATTATTATGGTTTGTTATACTAATGTGTCCATCATCTTTTGTTTTAGCTCTAATTTCAAATTTGATCTTGTAACCCCTGGACTCTCTACTCATAGATAACATACGAGTAACAAAGATATGACCTTTCTTTCTTAAACAAGTTCCTTTATTTAAATAATTCATTTCTTTTTTTTACTGACTTGTTTCGTTGTTCTTGTTGTACAGTCCAAACTAATCCAACATTCTATTAGTTTGAGGTTTGTGTTACGTTATGTACCAACTTTTACAGTCCCATCCCGTTGTAGTATGTTCTTTGGATTATTTACATATGTTTTCGACATTTCATTTACGGTAACAAATTGTTGTTGTTTATTTCGTACATTTATTTTTTCATTGATAAGTACTATATATTGTTGATAATTGTATGTTTGTAATTTGATAATTTGTTGGACATTTTGTATTCATTTTGTATGCATACTATTTTATTTTTGTATGTTTATATGTCTCAGTAATTTTATTTATATTGTACAATGACCTTCATAAAATTTTCTGTGTTTGTGCATTTTGGCAATTTTGGCAATAATTAATTGTAGATAATTGTAAATTTGGGCAATAGTTAATTGTAGGTTTTTGTTTTTATTGATGAACAATTATTTCTGTTTTTACAAATAAAATTGAATCATAACAAGATTGGTAATTTCCATAATAATATGTATTGAATTGACCACTTCAAATTGCAAAACATTTTCATAATAATGAGTAAAAAGATTTTTTTAAAGAAGCTATGATGTTTTCATTCACTAGCTACTTCCAAGTGCATGATTGACATTGAAAAAAAAATCATCAATTTAGTTTAGAATAAATTATCAAAATTTTCCTTATTATACGCATTCACTTAGAAATGGTATTTTCAATTATTATAAAATTCTATCTACAAATGGTTATAAGGAGATTAGATGGGAAGGGTCCATATGAACCTCTGAGATGATACTTGTCGGGAATAAAAATTTACATTTGGGGTCAATTGGTACAAATGAGATTTTTTTTAACCAATCTAGTTAAACTCTCCAATAAAAAAAGTTGCAAAACAACAATATTTTGGTACTCAACCAAGAATTTTTTATTGGTACTCAATCAAGAATTTTTAGTCCATATTTTAGTATGTACTATACTCGTTGACTATTTACGATTAATCTTAAATTTTGACTGAGTTTTTTTCTTAAACAACAACAATAAAGAATTATTTAAAAGACGTTGGGAAAAAATGGATAATAATCAAAATAATCTTGGGTAATAGTTCTAACATAAGACGTTGGGAAGTAAGGGGGAATAATCAAAATAATCTTAAGTACTAATTCTAATATAAGTAATGTATTTCAATAGAGGCCCAATTCCTGATGAAACTATTATTCCTTTTGTATCTTAGGGTTTTAGGTTTCTATCCCAAATATGGAAAATGAAGAAGTCTTTACTATCCTTTCAATCATCACCACGTCCCAACAACAACTATTCCTAACATTGGCTCCATTACTAAATGACCATCGTAGAATAGATAATCAACCCTCCTACATTAGACATCGGATTAGACAGCTAAACTTCTTTTGGCTTATTTATGAGAATGACGTCTGCTGTCGCGAGAGCACGCGAATGGATAGACGGACTTTCTTCATCTTCTGTAACATGCTTAGGACGATTGGTCATCTGACACCTACTCAATGCATTGACGTCCAAGAGATGGTGACAATTTTCCTCCACATTTTGACGCACGATGTTAAGAACCAAGTAGTTGGACAACAGTTCGCACGGTCTGGCGAAACTGTTTCGAGGCATTTTAGGTTTGTTCTGATCGTAGTACTACAACTTCATGAGTTATTGCTGAAAAAATCGGAGCCTATCACGAGCGATTGCGCTATAGGTGGAAATGGTTTGAGGTATTACAACAATTTTAATTCCACTCCCAATTAAATATTAGGTTCTAGATTTTTAAGAAACTAGGAAATGTTTACCCTTTTATCAATGTATGATCCCATACAAAACTGTCTGGGTGCATTGGGTGACATATACATCAAGGTCAATATAAGTGCAACCAATTGTCCTCGCCATCGTACCCAGAAAGGTGAGATAGTCACGAATGTGCTTGTCGTATGTTCTCCAACTGGTGAGTTCATATTTGTGTTGCCAGGGTGCGAAGGGTGTGTAGCCGATTATAGAGTGCTTAGGGATGCAATTTCTCGACCACATGAGTTGAAGGTTTCCAAGGGTATCGACTTTTTTTATTACACTGTCTGAGTTCAAGGGCAACTAGTTTGCCAACTAATTTTGTGTATACCATGCCTAGGTTATTATTACCTATGTGATGTTGGATATCCCAATACTGAGGGATTCGTGGCACCATATAGGGGAGAGCGGTACCATATTTCAGAATGGTGTAGTGTTGGAAATGCACCCTAATCCACAGAAAATTTTCAACATAAAACATTCATCCACTGGAAACTACATAGAAAGAGCATTTTACGTACTCAAAGATTGAGAAGTCCTATTACCCAGTTAAGATCCAATGTAGAACAATAACGATATGTTGCCTACTGCACAACCTGATAACAAGGGAGATGGGCCAAACTACAATGTCTGAAACAACGGATAATGAAGATTCTGCATCCAATGAGCTCGACGATGAAAATATACAATTTATTGAAACGTTCGACGAATGGACCAATTTCAAGGATAAGTTGGCGACGCAAATATTCGATGAATGGGAACAAGTATCACGAGCACAAAGTTTCTTGTTCAATTTGCTTTACTAAGAATAACTTCCTTCTGCTTTTAGATTATGTTATCTTTCGGTTCAAACAATCTATTGTATTGAATTATCTTAATTTATGTTGTGTTCATTGGTTCATGTGAATGATGGAACATGTTTTACGTTATTTGTACTAAAAAACTAAACGAAAGGACGTGAGAAAATGAAAAAACTGAAGGAAATAAGACATGAGGATTTCCATGAGCAGCGGAAGGATCGTTCCAAATTCCATTCGAAATTGAACATAAACAATTAAGTACAATAACGAAAAACTAGCAGGTCATGTACAACAAGAAATTACAGCATGCTTATAAAGAATATCAAGGGATAGAGTATGCGTACCTTTGATGAACCATTCTTCAAACTCCTTCGATCAATCTCCAAGTATCCAAGAACAGCAATTTAGCCCACGAACGCAACGATCGATGCAACAGCAAACACCGAACGAACAACCCAAAAAGCCAAAAGCTCCTCGAAAACAATGATCACGAACTCAACGAACGACCTCCACGAATCCTCGAAACCAATCGAGTAGAGTGAAGACACCACCACAATGTTTACCTTAGTATTCTATTTATAACCTATAGTTTTAATATTTCATCTCATAAAACATATAAACCATAGTTCTTTTTCTATTTTATGGTACTTCATGTAAATCATATTTACATTAGTCCTCCACTTGATGTATCTCATACCTCATACCAATTATATCACATATAATTGAATTTCCTCATGTTAATTTAAACACTTCAAACTATCTTCAATAACTGATTCTCAACTTGAATCCATTGAGCTACCAAGGGGACCTTATAGACCTGTAGCTTGAAGCTTCAATAGTACGTGAATCACCGACTAAAATCTTTAGTCACAGGATCTACCATTCGTTAACTGTCGGGCACTCCACTAAAGACCGACAGCTGCACTCTCCTTATTACAGATATATTTCTGTGTCCATATCAACCAATCAACAGTGTGATAACCTTCACAGATCACTCGTAGGTGCAACTGGGCCAATTTACCGTTATGCCCCTATAGTTACATCTAACTTTTTAAGTACCACTGATTCCTCTAATGAACATAAGTCATAGTCCTACTATGACTGAGTCCTCTCTTCTAAAGAGAGGCTGTGACCACTATGTTTAAGACCCAAAATTAGCCTTTAAGAGAGCAATCTATCTACTTACCCCTACTTTGGGAAATGAGTGAATTCGATCTTGTGTAACTGAGTTCCCATCTTCTTAATCAAACAAATCCCCAAAAAAGTAGGCTTGTTGAGTTGGCAATCTGGCCACTCTCACCCATACTAATCAAATGACCACCCTCAAAGGCAGGAGTTCCCAAAACACTCAGGATTAAGGTCGTGTCACCTATGGTCGTTTAAGGTGAGATGTAAGTCTCAAGTATCAACGACATTATATAAAGAGACGAATCATCTTGTGGTCCAGTCTTATACAAACTCTTTGTGTAGGACACCCCCGCTCGCATTTCTCCACATGAATAGTCAGGATCAGACCATATGTAGTAGTTCACAATACTTGTAAACCTCTATAATCCGTAGTGTCACCAGGATAAGGTATCCCTCCTATATCCTTATACTACAGACCTTTTATGTTATCACTTAAGGCATGATCCACTTGTATATCTCATATACATGCTTAAGTTTACATATAATAACCATGGATCTCTGTTTATTGGATATGAGTAAATGCAAAATAAAATAACTCTTATTTTATTCATAACAATGTGTACAAAATTTATAAACTACGAGACTCTAGGAGAATTAGAACACCAGTCCCAACAATCTCCCACTTGTCCTAATGCCTTGAGAGACTAATGTACAATACATGAAAAAATACAAGTACAATATACAATAAACTAAGGCATACTTTATACCCAGTATCATCACCCACTTTTCCTAGACAAGATGTCGCATGTCCCGTAGACCTAAACTCTCCAGATAACCCTCAAACACTTTAGCCGTGAGAGCCTTTGTAAACGAATCAACAACATTGTGTTCTGATGCGATCTTCGTGACTATCACTTCACCGCGATGCATAATCTCCCTGATCAAATGATATTTTTGTTCTATATGCTTGCCTCTACGATGACTCTGAGGTTCCTTTGAATTTGCCACAGTCCTGCTGTTATCACAATACAGTATGATCGACAAAGACATATTTGGAACAACTTCCAAATCTGTAAGGAAATTCCTCAGCCAAACAGACTCCTAGTTTCACAAACGGCTACATATTCGGCTTTCATAGTGGAGTCCGTGATGCATCCTTGCTTGATGCTTCACCACACTACAACTTTTCCATTCAAAGTGAATACTGACCCTGATTTCAATTTACGAGAATCTCTATCAGTCTGAAAGTCAGAGTTTGTGTATCTTGTAAGGATCAAATGTTATCCCCATGCACGAGCATGTAGTCCCTTGTTCTTCGAAGATACTTGAGGATCGTTTTGACCATCATATAGTGATCTAATTCTAGATTGGATTGATAACGACTGACAATCCCTACTGCATAGCACATATCACGTCTAGTCATAACATTGCATACATTAAGCTTCCAACAGATGAAGCATAGGGAATTCGTCTCATCTCCTCAACTTCTTGAGGTATTTTAGGATATTAATCCTTAGACAAACAATTCCATGTCTAAAGGGCAATAAACCCTTCTTGGAATCATGCATTCTATACTTGATCAACATTTGATCGATGTACGATGCCTGAGACAAGACTAACCTCTTGTTCTTACGATCCCGAATGATTTGGATCCCTAGAACATACTGCGCCTCTTCCAAATCTTTCATTTGGAATTGGGTGGCTAGCCACTTTTTGATGTCAGTCAGAAAGCCTACATCATTCCCAATGAGTAGGATATCATCCACATACATTACCAGGAAAACTACTGAATTGTTTATGATTCACTTGTAAACATAAGGCTCATCTATGTTCTGATCAAAGCCAAACGATTTGATCGCACTGTCAAATCTAATGTTCCATGACCTAGATGCTTGTTTCAGTCCATAAATGGACCTATTAAGCCTACAAACTCTTTGCTCTTGATCTGGAGCTATGAACCCCTCTGGTTGAGCCATGTAGATGGTCTCCTCAAGATTACCATTAAGAAAGGCAGTCTTGACGTCCATTTGCCATATCTCATAATCATAAAATGTGGCTATGGACAGGAGTATCCTGATAGACTTCAACATGACAATAAATGAGAAAGTTTTCTCATAGTCTACTCCTTCAACCTGGGTATATCCCTTTGCCATGAGTCTAGCCTTAAAGGTTTGCACTTTTCCATCTACACCTCGTTTTCGCTTGTAGATCCACTTACACCCTATAAGTTTTACCCCATTAGGCTGATCCATAAGTTCCCAGACATTATTGAAGTACATAGACTCCATTTCTTGGTTCATAGCTTTAATCCACTCATTTTTATCAACATCCTCCATTTCTTGCTTAAAAGACAATGGATCCTTGACCCCATCATAAAAAATGATGTTCTGGGCATCAGTCAAACCCATGTAGCGTTTCAGTGGGTTTATAACCTTCCCACTACGTTGAGGCAATCTCAACTCTTGAGATGGTTGACTAGATGAATCGACCTCAACAACTCTTGTTGATCTGTTAGTCTGTTCAACAACTCTTGTTGAACCCTCAATATTCTCACTAGAAATCTCATATAAAACAAGCTTACTTCGTGGTTTATGATCCCTGATGTGGTATTTTTCCAAAAAGATAGCATTTATAGAAACAAACACTTTATTCTCACTCGAATCATAGAAGTATCTAGCACTCGTTTCTCTAGGGTAGCCTACAAAGAGGCAAACTTTCGAATGCGGTTCCAATTCTTTGGGTTAGCCACAAGCACGTGGGTCGTACATTCTCAAACCCTGAAGTGGCGTAAACTACCTTTACGGCTTCTCCATAGCTCAAAAGGTGTTTCAGAGACACTTTTCGAGGGAATGTTATTCAAAATGTAACATTCAGTCTCCACTATAAATCCCCAAAACAAGTCTGGAAGATGAGCATAACTCATCATAGACCGAACCATGTCCAAAAAGGTTCTGTTTCTCCTTTCTGATATACGATTCTGCTAAGGTGTACCTGGGGCTGGGTGTTGGGACGTAATTTCATGTTCTATTATATAGTTCTGGAATTTGAGGTCCATATACTCTCCACCACGATCAGATCGTAGTGTTTTTATCTTCTTACCTAACAAGTTTTCAACTTCAGCCTTATACTCCTTGAACTTGTCAAGGGCTTCAGACTTACGTTGCATTAGGTAGAGATACCGTACTTTGAATAATAATTTATGAAAGAGATGAAATATTCATACCCACCTCGAGCTCTATCACTCATCGGATCACAAAGTTCTAAATGTATGAGCTCCAAGGTTTCCTTGGCTCTGTAACCTTTTCCAATAAAAGGTCGTTTGGTCATTTTGCCTTCAAGGCATGATCACACACCGACAAAGAGTTTTCTTCTAAACTCTTTAGAAGTCCACATTTCACCAACTGCTCAATCCTATTGAGGTTGATGTGACCTAACCTCAGATGCCAAAGATGTACATTTTCCTTAGGAGAAACCTTTATTCTTTTAGTTGTTGTCTCCGTAATAAACATTTTAGTATTAAGCAAGGCTTTTATGACTATCGGCCTTAGCACATATAAGTTATTTTCCATTGAACCAAAACCAATCTCCATACCATTCTTGAAAATAAACACTTTACTCTAGAAAAAAAGACGGTATAACGTTGTTTAATGAGACAAGAAACTAAGATTAAGTTCCTCTTGATATGAGGAACAATAAAAACATTATCCAGTAATAGATAACGTTTCTTGTCTAAAAATAACTTCAGTCTGCCTATAGTAACAACAGAAACAACCTCACCAGTACCAACTCGAAAAGTCAACCCTTTCTGTGGTAACGTTTGCCATGAACTAAATCCTTGGTAGGAAGAACTGACATGGTTAGTAGCACCCGAATCAAGGATCCAGGCAGAATCATCATTCTCTACTAAACACGTCTCCAAGACCAATAAATCATATTTACTGTATTTAGACATCCTTCTCTTTTGGAGAGTAGTGGGATCATTGTCAGAACCTAAATAAGCTCCAAGATCCATGTCAGAGAACACTTCTCGTTGATGAACTTTAACAGAGTTAGTAACTTTTGTTGTCTCTTCCTCGAGGTTAACTTAGGAACTGACACTACTGGTTTTGTCATCCATCTCTTTGTGCCAAAAAGGTAAGAACTGACATTCAAACAATTCTTGCAACGAGTCCATGATCTCACGTGCAATGACCATGTTCTCAACCCTTTTGGCCAAAGCATCAGGTATGCTAGCCAATATGTGAATTCGGGCCAATGAATTAGCCTTCATCCATACCTCATATGCATGACGAACATTTCATAGTGCATCAAGGGTTGGGACTTGAGGACACTCTTCAACCATGAAAAATTCGAAGTCGTTTAGCACGAAATATATTTTAACGAACTCTTTCCACTGTATGAAATCAGTCAAACTAGAGGCATTTAATGGAAAATCAAACATGTTGCTGGAAAAACAAACACATTGACCTATATTAGGTTTTAAGCAAATACTTGTTGAAAAACATACAACATCCAATACGGTTTAAAAAAACTGAAATGAACCCTGTGTGACATCTAGTTTTGCAATGACGCTCCAAAGGTTTAGGAAAAAAACCGCTGAAGGGTGGTCAATTCATCCCTCCTCTGGATTGAGACATTCTCAACTAGCCATTAATACCAAAACAACTCTTGCTTCTATAACGACTAGCCATCATTGATTTGGTTAAGAAATCATTAACTTGCTTAACAATTTTCCGTAAGTGTGACCTTTCATTTTAGGCCCTAGAGTTCTGCCCCAAGCAACCAATTCGAAGGGAAAAAATCTGATTGGGGCAAAAACTAAAGTGACCCTATCCATTTCTGGAGTTTACCTTGATATTGACCAATTGCACAAAACCCATCTGAAGGGGGACGCTCCCAAGGTTCCACGAGGGAGTGCAAGAATGATTTCAAGGTGCGAAACAATGAAAGAGACCGTAGGACGTGTTGACACACACCCTTCACTCACTTACTATAAATACTCTCTCCATCCACCTTGATATTGACTCATGCAAACACCATCCGAAGGGGGATGCTCCCAGGGCACCACGAGGCCAAACATGAATCTTACGACGTGAATATTTAGGGAGAAACGTGAGTGGAATCATTGACATATCATATACATCTCTTTCTCCCACTAAGTATTTTATAACCTAAGGTTTAGTTTACTTAGAAAAAACATGGCTAAGGATTTTAACTAAGTGACTTTTTAGGTTTGCCGAAGAGTAACTCTTATCTTGGAAAGTTGAAACAACTTTTGATCATCATTCATTAAACTCTTTAACGAAGTCTTTGATCAACTATCGCATGCTTGTAGAAAATCTATCTAATTTACCTTTCTAGGTAGGTTCCCACATAGGGGTGTTCCGTTTCTGTCAGCTTAAGGTCCCAGCCTAGACAGAACCCGCCTTTGACAAAAGGTCCCTTGTAGATAGATTTAATACAATTTTTATCTTTTATGCCAATCAATTTAATCGTATTAAACCGATTTAAAAGATTAAAACTTAGGTATCTAATTGTATTAGAACCTTGAACTTAGGTCTATCTCAATTCAATTTTAAAACCCTTTTAAAACATGAGTTCACCTAAGTTCGCATGTAAGTCTTTCTTATCGATTTTAGTTCTAATTTCCATTATAACGCTTATAACAAAAACAACCAAAGTCATCCACAACACGAAGCAAACACATATAAGACATTCATAACGCTTACAAATTAGCCTAAGTGTCATGCTCCATGCATTGTTCATTCGTTGCTACTTTTATATAACACTTATACAGCCAAGCAATGAACCAAACAAACATGCTTCCATTCACCCTTATACTATAACACTTATAATATAAAGATGATGTATGAATATGCTTACTGCAAGCATAAATATAACTCTTATATTTGATGGTGCATGCACATGCTCTCTTGTAATTTCTTCAAGCCAAAAGCTATATTATAACACTTATAATATATTATGAATAAATTATTGCACAACCTAAGGTGGGTTTTAAATCTATATGTCATATACTATGGCATATAAACCAACATACATCTCATGTATATTAAATAAAAGTTGATGAATCGGGATAACTAGCCTTAAATCCTCAAAAAACCAAAGCTAATTATTACAAATAGCAAAGGGTCTATGGTTCAAACAGGCGAATCGAGTCTTGAACCGTCTGGGCAAAGAAACACGTCTTCTTTGATTGTGTACCAGATCCATGTGATCATCTACACGAAAGAGTAAATGCTTTACTCAATCGTTTACCAACGCTTTCTGAGCTAAATGATCGTTTAGCAACAATCGTGTACCTTTGACTATGCGATGAAGCATGAGGTACGCGATCGTGCAAAGCGCAACATGCAAATGCTCTACGTGATCATCTAAACGACAGTGAAGTACAATCATCTAAACGATCGTTGAGCAAGCGCGAGGTATCGCATACTGGGTGATCGTATAGTCAGTGACTATGCGATGAAGAATATTAACTACATGATTGTTTAGTGCGTGTGCCTTTTATTAAACGATGAACATCAAATGCTCTACGCGATCGTCTACCTCCAGCGTCCACGCGATCGAGCAACCAATGCTACGCGATAGAGTAAATGCTTTACCCCATTATTTAGTAAATACTACACGATCGGGCAGAACATTTCTATACGATCGTTTAGTAATAACTCAACTATCGTTTATCTTAGGCTACACGATACAACCAACCCTTGGTCTTCTTCCTTGATGAGAACCTCATCTCCATGCTTCGAAACTTCATCACGGACGACTCAACAAACTCAAACAATTTGAATTACAGACTCGATTGCATGTTAATTATGTCAAAAAATGTAGGGGCCCTTACAATTTAACACTTTGTAAATTTAAAGAAAGCTTTAAACAGAGGCAATTCTCCCGTAAACACTCATCAACATCCATCCATAAACGCATTTAACATTTAAACGCAATGCAGAAACCCTCCACGGTTGGAGAAGAAGTTCAAAACAGAAGTGAAATTTGGAATATCATAACAACCTAGATCTGATACCAATTGAAGAAAATCAGACATGAGGATTTCCATGAGCAGCGAAAGGATCGTTCCAAATTTCATTCGAAATTGAACATACACAATTACAGTAGAAGAATGGAAATTAACAAGTCATGCACAACAAGAAATTACAGCATGCTTACAAAGAATATCAAGGGATATAGTATGCGTACATTTGAAGAACCATTCTTCAAACTCCCTCGATCAATCTCCAAGCATCCAAGAGCAGTAATTCAGCCCACAAACGCGACGATCGATGCAACAACAAACACCACCAAAAGCTCCTCGAATACAATGATCACGAACTTACGGCCTCCACAAATCCTCAAAACCAATCGAGTTGAGTGATGATATGTTTGATCGTGTAGAAGATGGCAGCCTATCGTATAGACAAAGCCACACGATCGTTTAGCTACGACCAACTAAATGACTATTGCATAGTCAATGCTCTAAGATTATTTAGTCTCTCTATGAACAATCGCTTAGTGAAACACTTTCACTTGATAGCTTTACTGTGAGTTCTTTCTGAAAGTAGTAACTCTCTAAATTTAGGAAAACATTTTTTCTTTTATCTCATGGTTACCATAAAACCACCAATAACCTCCCACTCAATTGGTTATTAGAGAAAAAGAGATAATGATCAAATAGTTATTATAAATAAATATGTAACCAACTTACCATATTATATTTCTAACCTATAGTTTTAATATTTCATCTCATGAAACATATAAACCATAGTTCTTTTTCTATTATATGGTACTTAATATAAATCATATTTACATTAATCCTCCACTTGATGTATCTCATACATCACACCAATTATATCACATATAATTGAATTTCCCTACGGTAATTAAACACTTCAAACTAACTCCAAGAACTGATTCTCAACTTGAATCCATTGAGCTACCAAGAGGACCTTATAGACCTGTAACTTGAAGCTCTAACGGTACATGAATAACTGACTAAACTCTTTAGTCACGGGATCCACCATCCGTTAACTGTCGGGCACTCTATTAAAGACCGACAACTGCACTCTCTTTACTACAGATATATTTCTGTGTCCATATCAACCAATCAACAGTGCGAAAACCCTTCACAGTTCGCTCGTAAGTACAGTTGGGCCAATTTACCGTTATGCCCTTGTAGTTACATCTAACTCCTTAAGTACCATTGATTCCTTTAATAAACATAAGTTATAGTCCTTCTATGACTGAGTCCTCTCTTCCAAAGAGAGGCTGTGGCCACTATGTTTAAGACCCAAAATCAGCCCTTAAGGGAGAAATCTATCTACTTATCCCTACTTCGTGGAAGGAGTGAATTCCATTTTGTGTAACTGAGTTTCCAACTCCCTAATATGATAAATCCCCAAAAAGGTAGGCTTGTTGAGTTGGTAATCTGGCCACTCTCACCCATACTAATCAAAGAATCACCCTCAAAGGTAGGAGTTCCTAAAACACTCAGGATTAAAGTCATGTCACCTATGGTCGTTTAGGTGAGATGTAAGTCTCAAGTATCAACGGCGTTATATAAAGAGACAAACTCTCTCGTGGTCCAGTCTTATACAAACTCTTTTTATAGGACACACCTGCTCGCATGTCTCCACATGAATAATCAGGATCAGACCATCTGTAGTAGTTCACAACACTTGTAAACCTCTACAAAGCGGGTCATATCCGTAGTGTCACAAGGATAAGGTATCTCTTTTATATCCTTATACTACAGACCTTTTAGGTTATCATTTAAAGTATGATCCACTTGTATATCTCATATACATGCTTAAGTTTACATACAATAACCATGGATCTCTATTTATTAGATATGAGTAAATGCAAAATAAAATAACTCTTATTTTATTCATAACAATGTATACAAAGTTTACAAACTATGAGACTCCGGGAGAATTAGGACACCAATCTCAACAAAAACACATTTGGACGAAGGTTAAAGATGCATGGTTAGTGGAGTCACTATTGCACTTGTGGAAATAGGTAGGCAAGTTGATAATGGAACCTTCAAGCCTGGCTATCTACAATAGCTACAACGTCTACTTAACGAAAAGATTCCTGGCTGTTCCATCGTGCTGTCAACAACAGAATGCAATGTTAGATTTTTAAAGTGACAATATTGTGCAATCGTTGAGATGCTGAGTAATGCATGCAACAGATTTGGATAGAATGACGAGTTCAAATATGTGGAAGCAGAGAAAGAAGTTTTTGATGTATGGGTTCGGGTAAGAAAACACATTAAAGGATTATTATCTTACAATAGTGAACTTTTTCTAATATATTATTATGTTCTAACATAATATATGTTCCTATTTGTAGTCCCATCCCAAGGCGAAGGGTTTGAGACACAAACTATTCTCCCACTATGATGAGTTTTCAATCGTCTTTGAAAAAGATAGAGCCATTGGTGAAGGCAGTGAAACCCCGTACGATCAAGCATCTGCAACAGATGAACATTTGGAGGATATTCGATTAGGATCACAGATTAATGAGCAACAAAAAAGTATACCTGACATGAACATACCACTGGTTGATGGCATGGATGAGGTTTTCTCATATACACTCATCAGTAGGCATACTAGATCAAGTAATGATATGGGAGGAACAAAACACAAGACGACTCCCTTCCAATATGAAATTCTTGACATTGTACGCACAACAATGGACATGCAGGAAAGCAAAATGCAGAAACTTGTCCATTGGCAGAAAGAGAAATATGAATTGGAGTTTAAGAGGTGTGAGGAGGTCTTTAAACAGATCTACCAAGTTGAGGGTTTAAAGGAGGACGATCAGTTGACCCTCATAGATCTGTTGGTGAATGATATTCAACGAACAGACGATTTTCTAGCCATTCCACCTGTTGGGGTTGATGCCCTAAAGTCTCATATCTTGTAGTTTGTAAACAGTATGTACGAACGTTTGTATTATTAATATATGATATTTACTTCACATCTTGTATTTTTGCTCAATTACTTGTTTTATTTTCTTTACCACAAACCAATAAACATAAAATCCATGGTTATCTGTATGTGACTCAAGTATGTATGTGGTGATATACAAGTGGATCATTTCTTGAGTGATAACCAAAATGGTTTGTAGTATATGAATATAGAAGGGAAACCTTATCCTGGTAACACTACGGATGCGACCCGCTTTGTGGAATGGTCACAAGTGTTGCGACTTGTCACAGATGGTCTAATCCTGATCATTCGTATTGGGGACATGCGAGCGGGGGCATCCTATACAAAAAAGTTTGTATAATATCTAACTACGAAGTGCTAATATCTCGTTATATAACACTGTTCATGACAGAGACTTCACTTCACTAGGATGACCATAGGTAACATGACCTCAATCTTGAGTGAGTTGGGAACTCCTGCCATTGAGGGCAATCCTTTGATTTATATGGGTGCGAGTAGCCAGGTCGCCGATTCAAACCTACCATGTTGGGGATTCGTCTAAGTTGGGAGCTAGGAACTCAACTACACAAGATGGAATTCACTCATTCCTCGAAGCAGGGGTAAGTAGATAGATAACTCCCTTAAGGATTGATTCCGGGGCTTGAACGATATGGCACCACACACCTGGCCCGAGAGGTGTTCACATATAGTTGGACTATGTTGTATTGTTCATTAGAGGAATCAGTGGTACTTAAGGAGTGAGATGTAACTACAGAGGCAAAACGATAATTTGGCCCAACTGTACTTACGAGCATCTGTGAAGGGTCATCGTACTCATGATTGGTTATATTCGATGGACACAGAAATATATCTGTGGTAAAAAGAGTTCAGCTATTGGTCTTTAATGGAATGCCTGACAGTTAACGTATGATGGATCTCATGGCCAAAGAGTTTAGTCAGCTATTTATGGACTGTTGGAGCTTCGAGCCACAGGTTCATTAGGTCTCCTAGGTAGCTTGGATAAAGTCGAGAACAAGTATTTGGGTTAATTTGAAATGTTCAATTGACAAGAGGAGTTCGATTATATATGATATAATTGGACTGGTTAATTATATATGATATAATTGGCAAATGTATGAGATACATTATCTTGGAGGAAATTAGATATAAATATGATTTATATCAAGTAGAGGAGAAAATACTATAGTAGATATGTGATATCAAACTATAGGATANATATGATTTATATCAAGTAGAGGAGAAAATACTATAGTAGATATGTGATATCAAACTATAGGATAAAAATATAATATGATTATATTAATTAATTAATTAATTGATTAATTATATGATAATTAATCCAAATTTCATGTTTGGACGTGGGGTAGTGGGCAACGTCGGTTATTGTAACCGAGGAGTTAAAATGAAAAATGTTTTCATTTTTGAATCGTCCGTCAATCCCCCAAAAGATTTCGAGAGCGCGCGTTGGTGAACATTTTAAGCGATAGATTAAGAAAATCGAGAGACTATACGATAGCTCTTCTCTGCCTAAAAGATCGTTCACCTCGCACTAAACGATCGCACATTGTCGCCTACACGATCGGATAGCTTCTCTAAACGATCGTATAGTGTGTCGATTTTACTAAATGATTGTGTACCTTTTCCTAAACAATTGTTCAGTAAATCCTACACGATCGTGTAGCTCTTCCTAAACGATAAGCATTTTTGCTATGCAATAATGTTTTCTTCCCTCCCACTTGCTTATTGCCTACACGATTCGTGTTCCTTCTTCCTCTACCAAATTCACCAAAGTCCACCATTTGGGTTTTCACTCCGAGAATACTCGGGGCTCTTTAGCGGTGGTGTCGTTCCCGTTGCGATCATGAATTTACGATTGTTCGTGCTGTTGTTGTTGACGTTTCCACTGGGCGTTGGTAGATCGCTTGGAGGTTCCGCTGCTTGGAGTGCCGAAGTGTGAAGAACGTCTTCAACTAGTATGGCACTCTTTCCTTTGTGTTTTTGTTGTTCATAACATGCCGTTAATTAGAGTTTATTTGCATAACTGTATGTGTTAAATGTATAATGTTGTATTTCAGTCACGGTGAGATCGGAGCGATCCAAGCGTGCTCATGGAACTCTTAGATATGAGATCCTTCAATTGGTATAGGAAATAGCATGCGATTGTTTAAGCGCGCGAAACGTATAGCACGAACGAGGTGGACGATCGTTTGTATGTGTTTGTTGGGCAAGACTAACTAATTACGTCTTGGTGTTTACAAGTTGCTTTGTTATTATTATTTGTAACTTCCCTTAGTCCCTTATTGTATAGGTATCATATATTTGTTGATTTTTTGTGACATGTACAAATGGTCTGTGACATGTGGCCCTTAGATATGGATGCAATTTTTTTTTTATGCAAGTTGTAAAATGGCCATGTATAAGGCCATCAAATTATGTAAAATCTTTTAAGGGGAATGAATTTAATAAATTTTATATCCGGTCTAAATTTTTTTTTAATCAATGGAATGAATTTAATGATTTTCATATCCGGTCTAAATTAACACTATTTTATAAAATCATTTGGCTTTCTTTAATGAGAAGTTTGGAATGAATAATACAAAATCGAATTATATACCATATCTTGAGATTGGAAAGAATAAAAAAAATACAATCAATGTCTTATACCAAATAAGATGGATACAATGAATTACAATATTAAAAAAAATAGTGTTCATACATGCAAATTATTTTAGAGTACAAAAAACTGAACTAGATAACACTGACATATGAACTCTGCACACCAAACACAAAAATATGAACTCATACATAACAACTCTGCACACCTAAACACAGACATACGAACTCAGACAATACAACTCTGCACCCCAAACACAGACATCAGAACTCCTCAAACATCAGAACTCCAGACATCCTATATCATCTCAACGTCCTAAACAATCCTTTAGAGTTATTTTAAAATAACCATGAATTAGAGTTTTATGAATTTCCAACATAGATTTTTTTAAAAAATTATCTAAATAAGAAATCATAAATCAATATTTGAAAACATAAAATAAACAAAAAAAAAAGCCTTGAAAATTAAAAAGATCAAGAAAACCGAAAAAAGAAATAATATGGAATTCAAATCAATTGGATCATGAGAATTCAAACTTGAGGAGGGGCTGACAATTTAACAAAAAGGAATTGCAATATGTATTAAGGATTTGGGTTTTGTTTGGGAAAATGCCAAAACCGAAAATTTACTTTTGGTAAATCATGTGCATATCATGTGATCAGAATTTTTTGAATTCCTGATTTGTCCTTTATAGGTTCGTAGGTTTTGTGGTTGATTGAGTTATGAATATAGTGCAATTGTTGAAGTTGAAATGAATATGGAGTTATGAATACTATGTAATAATTGAAGCTTCAGTTATTAAATTATAATCTAACTGATTCAATAATAATAAAAAAAGGAACAATAAACAATTGTGTTTTCTGATTTTTCTCCCCAATTTGATTTTTCATTATCTTTCTAATTTTTCCTCTATTATTATTTGCACAATTTATACTTTTTAATACTTTACATAATAGTGTAATTGCATTTTGTGTTAGAAGTATTGTATCAATTGTCATTAAATTTAAATCAATATCTAGCCCTTGTTTGGAATTCATGTATAGTGTAATTGCATTTCGTGTTAGCAGTATTCTATCAACGGTTAATATCATATTTAAACTAATCTCTGGTTTCAAATTTTTTTCCCTAATTCCTGATTTTCCTCCTTATTCAATTTTGAATTTATCTTCTGTTTTCTCTTATTCCATCTCTTTTCAATTTTATCTTGTGTTGTTTTTTAAGTCTAATAAATTAGATTTACAGTAGATTAAATTAAAATATATTAGTTTTCAAATTTTTGGATTAGAGATTTTTTATGTTGAGTCGTAATTTTGGAAGTTTAATATATTTCTTTCAATTTTGAATTTTTAAAGAATTGAGTTTATTGAATAAGATAATTATATTATAAAGATATGGAGAAGATATTTTAATTTAGGTTTAGAGAGTGTGTATGCGTATTCATTTATTTATATATATAAGTTTTGTTAGTTAATTTTTTTAAAAAAAAATATGAAAGGAAACTTAATTTTTACAGCTACAAGACGCAACACCCCCGACTCAATAAGTCTACCATTTTGGGGACAAAATCGAGCGGAAGCTGGGAATATAATAACACAAGATGGAATTCACTTCTTTCCGACTTTAGGGTAAGTAGATGAGTGTTCTCTTAAGTGGTATCTTTGGGACTTGAACAAAGAACTCCACCATTGTACTGGCCCGAGATGAGTTTTTGTTTAATGGTTGGACCATAAACAAATTGTTTATTAGAGGAGCACTAGTACTTAAGAATACAAAGGTAATCCAACGGTAAAACGGTAATTTAACCCAGTTGGTGTTATGAACACCCATGAAGGACAAACTTACTGTAATTTGTCTATATCCATGTGAAGGATCTCTTATTCAAGAGAACTATTGAGTGGAAGTAAGATCTTTCCAAGCCCATTGTGAAAGAATAAACGCATTCACACACATACAAGAACAATTATGTATTATAGAGAAAGTTACAACATGCTTTCTTAATAAAACAAAGGGATTCGAATGACATACCTTTAAAGAACTCTTATTCACGTATTACCTCGATCTACACTGGTCAGACGTCCCAACAAAGTCTAAATGATCACGAACGCAACGAACATCCAACGTAATCACGAACTGTCAGATCCTCGAATGGCAACCCTCAACACTACCACTCAGTTACCTTGGTCTCAGAGTGAAAATCTAGGAGGTGTGGGTTCTATATGAATTTAGCAGAGGGAAGGAGGATGTATATGATGGAGTTAAATGATCGAGTAAGTGGAAGAAAGGTTTAGTTTATCATATAGACAGTGGGTACTCGATCGTTTAGTAACGAGGAGCAATTGTCTGGTAAACTTTGCTCGGTCATTTAATCTCTCGAAAGCGCTATAGTATAGCTTTCTTTCACTCGATCGGCTGTTATGTGATAATATTCCGATCATTCAAATAATGAAAACTCTTTTCATTTTATTATTTAGTTACTAAAACTGAAAATAACCTCCCACTTGCACGGTTAATGGAGAAAATAGAATAACCAACTAATTGTTTTTATTTTAAATAAATATAATAACTAATTTACCATATTATATTTATAACCTATAGTTTTAATATCACATCATATTTAATATATAAACTATAGTTCTTTTCTCCTTTATTTAATATAAATCATATTTATATTAATTCCTCCAAATAATGTATCTAATATATCAAATCAATTATATCACATATAATTGAAATAGTTTAATTATATCATATATAATCAAATTTCCTCTTGTTAATTTGAACATTTCAAACTAACCTAAAAACTGATTCTCAACTTGATCTATTGAGCTACCAAGGGGACCTTATGAACCTGTAGCTTGAAGCTCCAATGGTACGTGAATAATTGACTACTCTTTAATCACGATATCCACCATCAGTTAACTTCTGGGAACTCCACTAACGATCGACAACTGCACTCTTTGCACTACAAATACATTTTTGTGTCCATTGGATATAACCAATCAACAATACAATAACTCTTCACATATTGCTCGTAAGTACAGCTGGGCCAATTTATCCTTTTGTCCCTGTAGTTACATCTAACTTCTTAAGTACCACAAATTCCTCTAATGAACAATACATCATAGTCCTACTATGAGTGAACACCTCTCGGGTTATGAGAAAGTGTGTGGCGCCACATTGTTCAAGGTCTGGAATCAACTCTTAAAGGAGCAATCTATCTACTTACCCCTGCTTCGGGGAAGGAGTGAATTATGTCTTGTGTAGTTGAGTTCCCAGCTCCCCAATCTAATGAATCCCCAAAGTGGTGGGTTTGAGTTAGCAATCTGGCCACTCATACTCATGCAAATCAAAGGACCGCCCTCATAGGCAAGAGTTCCCAACTCACTCAGGATTAAGGTCATGTTACTTATGGTCATCCTAGTGAAATGAAAGTCTTTGTCATGAACGACATTATATAACGAGACTAAACATTTTGTGGTCCGGTCTTATACAAATTCCTTTGTATAGAATACCCCCGCTCGCATGTCTCCATATGAATTATCAGGATTAGACCATCTGTAGCACTTTACAACACTTGTAACATCTACAAAGTGGGCCATATCCGTAGTGTCGCCAGGATAAGATTTCCCTCCTATATTCATATACTATAAACCTTTTAGGTTATCACTTAAAGCATGATCCAATTGTATGTCTCCACATACATGCTTAACTCACAACGATAACCAGGGATCTTAGTTTATTGGTTTGTGGTTAATTCAACAAAAATATCTCATATTTCATAGACAGTAGTGAAGAAAATATCTCATATTATTACATCACAAAAGTTTGTTCATACATGTATTTAAAAACTACAGGACCCTACAAGATTTAGGGAATCAAACCTACCTTTCTTCTTCTTCCACTTATTAGTGTTGGAAGTAGAAGGAGCAGGCTTAGTTCCGGAGGTCGAACCTCGATGGAACTTCTTAGATGATGAAGCAACATTTGCCTTACTAACCTTTTTCTCCTTGCTTTTCAGCAGGGATTGGAATATCTGCAACTCTTCGAGGAGAGTTGTAAGGGTATAATCAATTTTGTTCAGTACAACATTGCTGACAAAGTGCAGGAGGCTTTCTGGCAACATTTGCAGAATGATGCTAACCTGGCTGCCCTCATCGATGCGGGCCCCATTCATCTCCGCCACATTGAGTGGACCATCATGTTCAGAACGTGTTCTCGAATAGATGTGCCCTTCTCCATTTTGAAGTTGAAGATGCACTTGAGAGCTTCGTGCTTGAGCTGCTCAGAGGGTTGTTCGAACATTTCTCTAGGGACTCCATGATCTGAGCAACAATAGGCTCATTCTTCTTGGCCAAGATTTCATTTAGACTGACCAAGATGTAAGCTCGGGCCTTCTCGTTCGCCCGTGTCCATTTCTCATATGCCTCTCGAACAATTCGAGCGACAGTCTGAGTTGGAATAAGAGGACACTCCTCCGTAAGGATGAACCACAGGTCATCGATGATAAGAACTGTATTGATCGTGTTTTTCCAACTAGTGTAGTTTTCACCAGTTAGTTTGTCGACAGATAATAGAGCTAAAAAGTGGCGGTTGCCATTTTAAAGTTGCTGAAAAACATGAACAAACTTAATAAATCTATTTGCACTACCACTTTTAATACCAATTTTAGGTTTTAGTGAAATAGTTCTAATGTACCCTAAGTGAAATGACATCTATTTTGCAATGATGCCCCAAGGAGGCAGGACAAAATTCATCGGTGGAGTGATCAGGTGCCCTTTCACTGGGATGAGACATTCTCAACCATTAGACAGAAACAACTTTTGTAACTAATTTTAGCAATCACCTCAGTCCAGAATATGCTAACCTTTAAAAATTCTGCATAAGTGTAACCCTTCATTTTAGGCCCTAGAGTCCTGCCCAATGCGCCCACCGTAGGGAAAAAAAGCATATTAGCACAAGAGACGAAAGCGACCTTATCCTATACAAGAGATCAGATAAAGAGTCGTGCAAAATTGTCATCCTTTAAGGGGACACTCCCAGGGTGCCTCGAGGCTATGCACACAATGTTATCCAACCTGAGAGAGACCATGGGATATGTTGTCACACGTCCCACTCTCACTTACTATGAACATTCTCTTCATTCACCTTGGTATTGACCTACTCAAACACCATCCTTTAGGGGGATAGTCCCAGGGTGCCTCGAGGCTGAGGATAGATCTCACGGTGTGAACATTATGGAGGAACGTGTAGAGATTTAAGTGAAGTATCATATACCCTAAGTACCTCCTACTGATTATGCCACCTAGGGGTTCATTAACTTAGACAATCCGATTACTGATTTTATCTAAGTGTGAGTTTAATTTGCTAAAAAATAATTCTTGCTTGTGATAATTAAACAAGTTCGAATCAAGTTCCATTAAACACTTTAACAAACTATCTTCAAATTTGCATACATGCAACAAATCTATCTAATTCACCATTCTAGGTAGGTTCTCAGGTAGGGTTGTTCCGTTTTCGTCACATTAAATATCCCAGCCTAGACAGAACCCGCCTTGGACAAAAGGTTCCTTATAGATAGATTTAGTACATATTTAATCTTTTATTAGTCAATTTATTCCTATTAAACCGATTAAGATTAAACTTACATTTCTAATCCCATTAGAACCATGATCTTAGGTCTATCTCAATCAAATTTTAAAACTTTTTTAAAACATGATTCAAGCCTAAGTTTACATGTCTTTCTTATTGATTTTAGTTCTAATTTCCACTATAACTCTTATAAAAGGAAACAACTAAAACCATTCACATTACTAAGCTAGACTAGGTATTTATAATCTTATAAATTTAACCTATGTGTCATGTTTCATACAATGTCCGTTCATTACTATATAACTCTTATATAAATTGTAATGAACCAAGCATACATGCTTCCATACACCCTTATACTATAACACTTATAACATAAAGATGATGCATGAATATGCTTAATGCAGGCGTATATATAACTCTTATATAATATCATGCATTAGCATGCTCTTAAAGTAATTTAATCATTCAAGCGACTATATTATAACTCTTATAATATAATGATGATGCATGACAAATGCATAACCTATGGTGGGATTTAAAGCTATATGGCATACTATATGACATATAGTTTAAACATACATCTCATGTAAATTCACCAAAATTAATGGACCAGGATGATTTGCCTAAAAAAATGGAATTAAATATATCTATTACATTAAACCATCAAGTAAACTGGTTCAAACAGGCGAACCGGGTCTTGAATCACTCGGGCAAAGTCTCACTCCCTGATCATGTAACTTTTCTTTGTGATTGTCTAGTAATGATGGTCGAGTAACTATGCTTGTATAGCTACGATCGAGTACCTTTGACTATGCAATGACGCATGAAGGCCACTCGACCGTGTACCGCATCGAGTATAACACCTGTCTAAACGATCGAGTAGACGACAACTATGCAATGAATAATGATCGTTTAGACGATCAAGGAGCATGCGCCATGTAACACTTACCGTGTGTCGAGTAGTCAGTGACTATGTGATGAAATATGCTGGCCTACACGATCGTTTAGTGTGCACGCCTACCATGCAACGAGTTTTATCGTTTACCCCCATCGTTTACACGATCGAGTAGCCAACATAAATCGATTGAGTAAACACTTTACTCGTTCGTTTAACATCAGCCATACGATTGTTTAGTAAATGCTACATGATCAAGTTAGAACTTTTCTACCCGATCATTTTTCCAAATCTAAACGATCGTTTAGCCTGGGCTACATGATATGACCAACTATTGGTCTTTTTATTCCTCAAAGTAAACTGCATCCCCATGCCTTGAAGCTCCATCACGAGCGACTCTTATAGACTCAAACTCTTTGAATTATAGACTCGATAGCAAGTTAATATGCCCAAAAATACAAGGCCTTTACAAATTAACTTTGAAATGTAAAAGAAAGTAATAACTAGAGGTAATTATCCTAGAGACTCCATTAATTCACCTCCACAAAACTTCTAAGACTTAAACGTAATGTAGACATGCTTAAAATCCACCAAGAATGTAAATGCAATTCAATACATCAATGGATTTGGAATATTAGAAAAACTTGACTCTGATACCAATTGAAGGATCTCTTATTCAAGAGAACCATTGAATGGAAGCAAGATCTTTCCAAGCCTATTGGAAAGAATAACTGCATTCACATACATACATGAACAATTATACATTATAGAGAAAATTACAGCATGCTTTCTTAATAAAACAAAGGGAATCGAATGACATACCCTTGAATAACTCTTCTTCATGTATTCCGTCGATTTACACTGGTCAAACGTCCCAAAAAAGTCTAAACGATCACGAACGCAATGAACACCCATTGTAATCACGAACTGTCTGATCCTTGAATGGCAACCCTCGACACTACCACTCGATTACCTTGGTATTCTCAGAGTGAGAATCTAGGAGGTGTGGGCTCTATATGAATTTGGTAAAGGGAAGGAGTATGTATACGATCGAGTTAAACGATCGAGTAAGTGGGAAAAAGGTTTAGTTTATCATATAGACAATGGGTACTCGATCGTTTAGTAATGAGGAGCAATCGTCTAGTAAACTTCACTCGGTTGTTTAGTCTCTCGAAAGTGTTATCGTATAGCTTTCTATCACTCAATCGATTGTTATGCGATAATCATTCGATCATTTAAAAAATGAAAACTCTTTTCATTTTATTCTTCATGAGCGACTCTTACAAACTTAAACACTTTGAATACAGACTCGATAGCAAGTTAATATGTCCAAAAACACAGAGGCCCGTACAAATTAACTTTGAAATGTAAAAGAAAGCAATAAACAAAGACAATCATCCCAGAAACTCCATTAATTCACATCCACAAATACATCTAACACTTAAACGTAATGTAGATATGCTTAAAACCCACAAAGAATGTAAATGCAATTCAATACATCAATGGATTTGGAATATCAGAATAATTTGGCTCTGATACCCATTGAAGGAACTCTTATTTAAGAGAACAATTGAGCAGAAGCAAAATCGTTCCAAAACCATTGTGAAAGAGTAAAAAATTTACAAACATACAACCACAGTTATGCATCATTGAGTAAATTACAGCATGTTATTCATTAAAACAAAGGGAATCAAGTAGAGGTTATATGCTAAGTAGAAGTATACAAACATTAAGTGTTGGTGAGTGGATGGGTTGACAAGCAAACCCATCATGGCTCAAAGGGTAGGTCGTATAGGGTGTGGGGGTGGCCCATGATGAAAAAGGGACCATGATGTTTGGATGCCCAAGTATATGGGTTGGGCGATCGTGTACATGCCAATAGGAGTGTTCAAATAACCCAACGACCCGAACAACCCAGACTACCCAACCCAAAATATAAAGGTTGTGTTGGGTTAGTTTTGTTTTTGGGTTGGGTTGGGTTAAACTTTTTCTATTTTTGTTGGGTTGGGTTGGGTCATGGGTTGGCTAAAAAAAATTTAGTTTGACCCAACCCAACCCGAATTTTATATGTAAATAAAGTATACTATATATATTTCTCTTTGTTTAAAATTTGATTACTTTGTATTGATTAATTTGTGAATTTTAAATATTTTTATTTTAAAATTGTTATGATATTTGTCATTATTTGAAGTTTGCAATAAATATCTCTGATATAATTGGTATTTAGCATTTGAATTTTATGAGATTTTAGTTATTAGTCATGTGTTGCATATAAATTTACATATTTTTAATTAAAAAGTAAAACAAATTATAACTCGACAACCCAACCCAACCCAACCCAACTCGAATTTTAAGGGTTGGGTTGGGTTGGGTTAGAGACTTTCTTTGGGTTCTTTGGGTTACCAACCCAACCAACCCGAATTTTCGGGTTGGTCCAAAAAATACCCTAAATCAACCTAACCCAACCCATGTATACCCCTACATGCCAAGGTTTGTGGCTGAGGCTTGCACGTGGGTGCCCATGTGCACATAAAAAACCTCTTTAGATATCATACTTTTGAGGAATTCTTCTTCAAGTATTCCCTCGATCTAAACTAGTCAAGCGTCCCATCAAACTCGATCACGAGCACTAACGCAACGAACAACCAGTGCAATTCCACGAACTGTCGGATCCTTGAACCCAATCGGTAAGACTTGATCCTTGATCCTCAAACAGTAACACTCGACACTACCACTCGATTACCTTAGTATTCTCGATGTGAGAATCTAGAAGGTGCGGGCTATGTGTGAATTTGGTAGAGGGAAGGAGGAAGTATACGATCGAGTTGAACGATCGAGTAAGTGGGGGAATTTGAATGTCTATCGTATAGATAGGGTACTCGATTGTTTAGTAAACGAGAAGTTGTCGTCTAGTAAAACTTGTTCGTCGTTCACTCTCTCAAAGGGCTTTCGTATAGCTCTTTCTTTCACTCGATCAAAATGTAATACGATTAATGAAAAATGAAAACTCTTTTCACTTTTATTCTTCAGTTATTAAAATTGATCATAACTTCCCACTTCACGGTTAAAGAAGAAATAAATAACCAACTAAACAATTATCTTATAATTGTTTTTATTATAAATAAATATAATAACTAATTTATCATATTATGTTTATAACCTATAGTTTTAATATCACATCATATGTAATATATAAACCATAGTTCTTTTTTCCTTTATTTAATATAAATCATATTTATATTAATTCCTCCAATTAATGTATCTAATATATCAAATCAATTATATCACATATAATTGAACCAATTTAATTATATCATATATAATCAAATTCCCTCTTGTTAATTTTTTAACATTTCAAACTAACCCAAAAAATGATTCTCAACTTGAATCCATTGAGCTACCAAGGGGACCTTATGGACTTATAGCTTGAAGCTCCAATGATACGTGAATAACTGACTAAACTCTTTAATCACGATATCACCATCCGTTAACTGTCGGACATTCCACTAAAGACTGACAACTGTACTCTTTTCACTACAGATATATTTCTGTGTCCATTGGATATAACCAATCAACAGTACAATGACCCTTCACAAATCACTCGTAAGTACAGCTGGGTCAATTTACCGTTTTGCCCCTATAGTTACATCTAACTCCTTAAGTACCACTGAATCCTCTAATGAACAATACATCATAGTCCTACTATGAGTGAACATTTCTCGGGCCATGAGAAGGTGTGGCGCCATATTGTTCAAGCCCTAGAATCAACTTTTAAGGGAGCAATCTATCTATCTACCTCTACTTCGGGGAAGGAGTGAATTCCATCTTGTGTAGCTGAGTTCCCAGCTCCCCAATCAGACGAATCCGAGAATCCCCAAAGTGATAGGTTTGAGTCGACAATCTGGCCACTCGCACACATGCAAATCAAAGGACCTCCATCATAGGCATGAGTTCCTAACTCACTGATTAAGGTCATGTTACATATGGTCATCCTAGTGAAATGAAAGTCTTTGTCATGAACAACATTATATAACGAGACTAAATATTTCGTGGTCCGGTCTTATGAAAACTTCTTTGTATATGATACCCCCACTCCCATGTCTCCACTTGAATTATCAGGATCAAACCATCTGTAACACTTTACAACACTTGTAACATCTACAAAGTGGGTCGTATCCGTAGTGTCACCATGATAAGGTTTTCCTCCTATATCCATATACTACAGACCATTCAGGTTATCACTTAGGCATGATCTTACAACGATAACCAGGGATCTTAGTTTATTAGTTTGTGGTTAATGTAACTAAAATATCTCATATTTCATAGATAATAGTGAAGAAAAATATCTCATATTATTACATCACATATATTTGTTCATACACGTGTTTACAAACTACAGGACCCTACGAGATTTAGGGCATCAACCCCAACAGCCAAATCTATGGGAAATGTAGTGAAGCATCGTTGTAGATGTCTCTTTCATGAGAATGTTAGTTCTCGGAGTGATAATGGGCCTAGTGTTAATAGTACTACTACTAATACACTAATTGTCTCAGCCTCGGATGCCATTATTGATTGTGATCTAAATGAAAAGGTGGGCGAAGACGTTGTCTATGATACAATTGATAATGATTTCGAAGGTGATGGGACTACACCTTTCGAACATGGGTTAGAGGTTGATATTTATTTTTTCAAAGCCAATGTTAAGAATGAAGGTGATTTTGACATACTTCAGTAGTGGGAGATAAACAGTCATCAGTTTGAGGTTCTTAGCCGTATGACTAGAGATATTTTGTCAATTCCAGTATCTACTATAGTGTCTGAGTTAGCTTTTATTATAGGAGGATGTGTTGTTGATTCATCACGTTGTTCATTGACTCAAAAAATAGTGGATGCTCTCATATATAATCAAAATTGGCCAAAAGTTGATCCAATGGATCTTGAAGTTCATCATGAATTGGAAGAGACTTCATTATTTGAAGAAGATATTTATCCAATTGCTTAACTTTAAACTTTAATTGTTTGTATATTGTAGTTGCAACTTATAAGTTTGAAATCTTAATGAGGTTGTCTTTCTCTTAGTCTTAATTATATAGGTTCCAAAGTTATTATGGATAATAAAAAAGAGACCGAAGACCTTCCAGATTTTGCAAAGTTGCCACTTATCGATTAAGCATTTATCGTTAACTTGTGAATGTAAGTTTAACTTATCTTATATTTATATTTTTTAAAATCTTAATAAGGTTGTCTTTATATTCTTAATCTTCATATTAATTATATAGGATTTAGAGCATTTATGGAGAATGAAAGAGACATTGAAGAACTTAAAGATGTAATCGTGTTTTGTTGTTACTTACTAGTTACTTTGGTTGTATTTGTGATCAAGACTTGTAATGATTGGTTGTATTTATGACACTGTTTATTTTCTTTTTTTTTTATATGAGGCTATGAACAATGTAATTTGTATTTTGTAATATGAGGCTATGAACAAAGTAATTGATATTTAATAATACAAATTGCGAATAGATTGAATAAGACCCTCTCAACTCTCATATTAGCTTTGTTTTCAAATATATGTGATTCTTTAAACAATTAAGCTAACACAATCCCAAACTACGGACATTTTAAATATTAAGGGTTATCAAATCATATCAGTATTTTAATATCACTCTTCCATAAGTATTAAAATTTAAAATCGTATCTTAAATTTTAATCACAATCACAAATTAAGGAAGAAAAGTAATCATGATTGATAAGACAACATTCAATTCAAATTGACTAACTAAATTCACAAAAAAGAAAAAGGAAGATTAACAAATGATAAATTTTTACATAGTTGAAGGAAACCATAGAAGGGGGAAAATGAAAGTTTTTTTTTTTAGACATGAAAAGATTTGAAAGTTAAATTATCCCTACTTTTACTATTTCATTTCTTATTTTCTTAAAATTAGTTTTTCTAAACCTAGTTTTTAATTAGTTGACTCTTGATAGTTAATTTGTATTAGGATTGTTATTACGAAAATAATTTAGAAAAAAATATAACTTTTACCTAATCACATGCAAGAGTAGTAATATTGTAATAGTAATAGCAAATAGTACTAAATAATAAATAATTAAATATAGGATTTTAGTTAATTAATTAGTTAATGATCATTTCTCAAATAAAAAAGGAAAAAGACTAGATTGACCGACCGACCGTCTGGTCAGTTTTTTTTTTACTAAACAACGATTGAGGGCAATTTGGTCATTTTTCAAATCGATTATGGTCAGTTCGGTGTCAATCTGGTTGAAAAACTGTCTTTGATCGACTGATGATCATCTCTATCCACCTCCACTCCGAATAGATGCATCCAATTCCAATCTATTGCATCTTATATCGAAGAGTTGTATCGTATTAACATCAAATGCACTTATTCGACCTAATCCATGGTCTTTCATAATGGATACCTACAGTCAAAAAATCACATATGGAGTTGGAAAAAAACTTAAAAGCTTAATAAGAAAAAAACAAATAAATGTGATATCACATACTGTTATTGAATTTTTTATTGAAAAAGAAAAAAGAAAAAAATAATTGTGATGTCACATATTGTTAACAATTTTTTTATTAGAAAAGGAAAAAAAACACAAAAGAGATGTTTAAATACATGAAAGTGTAATTGATATGCTTACTTCTAGAATAGTAAAAATGACTTGAGAAAAAAAATATTTTTAAAAAAATTTATTTTTATTTAAATACTTTTGGCGGAAATTGTTGAAAATATTATAAGTTATTTTGAGTGATGGCCCAACACTCTAACTTTTTCTAAAATGGTTTACTTTTAAATTAAATACTTAAAAATGTATTACAAACACACAAAAATAATTAAGTAAAAAGTAAAAAAAAAAAAAAAAAAAAAAAAAAAAAAAAAATTGAAAAAAATACATATCTGAAGTTGAAAAATCGTAGACTATGTATAAGAATAAGGAAAACAACCCAAAAATGTGGGAATAATGGTGAACCAAATTGAAAAAATATATATACAATGCTAAAAAAAATCTATAAAAAATTAAAACAAAAAATTAGGAAGAAATTGATAAAATTAGAACCAAAACCAACAAACAAAAACGGAAAGAAGAAAAAAAAAATGAAAAAAAAAAATACTTGATGGAAATTGAAGGTTTAATTGAGGTATTTATAGAGTAAAGTATGTTTGGAATGTGTTTAATTAAAAAAAGTCATTTTGGAAGAAATTTGGCCTTAAATATATAAAACCTAGGATTCCTTTTATATATACTATAAAAAGAATCATAGATATAAATATTAAATATATGAGATTTGAATGTTTAAGCTCTTTATATGTTTGGATATACATGATAATTAATGGATGAAATTTAAATATTTGTATTTAATTTAACAATTTTGTATATGAAAATCAAAATTAAATAATTACTTAATTAAATTGCAAGAGACCCATTATTAATCATCAATTAAATTTTGTATTATTTAATTTGTTGTCATTTGTTTAATTGTTTAATCTATTAAAATAAAAATAAATGAATACTTTTATATTAAACATAATTATATTAATTAAATTAATTACTAAAATAATCAAACCAATATAAATTAATTATATATTGATAAATAATTATAATAATTTTTAAATAGTTAACCAAACATAGAATATTAAAGGTAAAGATATTAGTTGAAATTTGTTAAGTCTAAATAATATATTTATATTTATTAATTAATTAAAATTAATAGAAATTTTGAGATGAGTGGAGAAACAAACGGGCCTTGAATATATAAAACAAATCTTAACCGTGAAGATAAAAGTGGAAGTTGAAATTTTAGTAAAAAGTGAAATATGATTTGATGAGATTCTAAAAGCTTATGTGAAATCATCGGTTTGAAATATTTAAAAATGATTTTAATAAATTTGGTTTTTAATTATGTGTATTCAAACAAAAAAAAAAAAAGTTAAAAATTCTTTAAAGGTATTCTTTTACTCTCGTAAAATCAAATCCAAATGCGTTATTAATTCTTTAATACTTAAAAAAAAAACATTTTTGGTCCCTAAATTTTTAGGAAAGCCCCTAAATTTTTAGGAAAGCAACAATTTAGTCCATAAAGTTTGATCTACAATGATTTAGTCATTATACTTTCGACATTGTAACAAGTAAACAAATTTATCAAAATTAGATGTCAACTTTTAACACTTTATGGTGTAAACTTTGTATTTTGTAAAATATTTAGTCTCTAATTAATTTAACGGTTTATTTATATAAATCTCATTAAACCTCAACATTAATTTCTACGATACGGACTAAATCGTTACAAATTTTAAAATTCAAAGACTAGATTGTTACATAATAAAATTCATAGACAAAATTGTTACAAAATTAAAAGTATAAAGACTAAATCGCTACAAACTAAAGTTCATAGACTAAATTATTATTTATATAAAATATTAGAGTTTAAAAGTGATTTCTAACCTCCGATAAAATTTTCTAAAAACTATATCAATTCCCAACGAATTCTTATTTAGGTATATTTTTATTTTTATTTTTATTTTTTTTTTTGGAGAAAAGTATACTTTTATTAAAGGATTCTCTTGTATATCCAAAAATATATTAAAAAACTATATCTGATTATAAGGATCACACCTTCCTTTTATATTTCATCGTTATTTCTTTCTACATATTTCATCGTTATTTCTTTCTACATATTTCATCGTTATTTCTTTTACAATACGTAGAGGGGAGGAATATTTTTTATTTGAGAGGAGAATATTTAATACATTAAAGATAAAGTTAAGAATTTAAAAAAATTAAGAATCGAATTGGGAATCACCTCAAATTTTAGTAGCCACGTGGGATATTTAGCATAATCTTTACAAACAAGATAAAGTCAAAATCGTAAATAATTAAACTAAAGGGCAATAATTGAAAATCACCTCAAATATAGGGGCTTCATTTTTTAATCCGTGTCAGGTTTTCAAGCTTTCAGAGCGGAAAGTAGGTGGGGGTGACGGGTGGGGGATATATTGGCAAATAATTAAAAGAATAGGGGTATCCTCGCAAAAGCTTGATCTTAAAGTCGCATCGTAGCCAGAGGGTCGGTAGAGAGTCTTTTGGTGCTCTCTCCGTCGCGTAATTTCTGTGTCTTTTCCTCGCTGCATTTCTTCATCTCTGTAAGGTGGTCTAGTTTCTAGTTTGATTTTGGATTCCGTTTCGCGATCTACGAGAACGATCGCGATTTTTGTTTGTTGTGAGAATTCATCGAACAAACGATTTGTAGAAGAAGATTTAGAGTTCGATCGATGGAGGACGACGATTCATGGAATGTTCCCTTTCAAGTTTCATCTTCGCGACGCTACCGATCTCGGTCCGGTTCGTTGCCGACTCTTTTGTTTTGGAAATACTCTGTTTGATTCCGATTTTTTTTCTCCTGGTAATGGGCGTTATGTTTTGGTTGTCTTTTTTGTTTGCTTGGTGCAGGCGTGTACCAAGGAGATCATGAAGAAATCGAAGAGGAAAATTCAAGGGCTGAATTTTTATGTCCGTTTTGTGCCGAGGATTTTGATATCGTAGGTCTTTATTGTCATGTCGACGAGGAGCACCCGGTGGAAGTCAAGAACGCGGTATGCATATTTGATAATTTAGATGTATAACATAGATATGGCCGATCTATAACATCCTGTGATGAAAAATGATCGTATCGTCCCGTGTAAAACTTTTTTTCTTATTATTCTGGAAACGTTCTGGTTTGGTAGAGATTATTATGTACTTATTGTCACAGCTGATAAATGTTGAATTTTGTATTCTGTTCTGATTTCCCATATGAAATCTGTTCATTGTTCTTTTTTCAACTATGGTTTTATCGATCTTTTAGATTCCAGTTGTCGCCTATTTAACACCTTTATTTAGTGCTGTAAGGTCATTTTGTGAAGGTATCAAACTGCGTTTCTGGATAGCTTCATACCAAAAATTCTTGGTTTCTCCTAGGTCTAGGCTTTGGGGGCGGGTATAGGTGCGTTCCGAGTATAGGGGAGAAAAGCTCTTATTGGATAAATACAAGCTTCTATCTGAAAGTCAACTGACAAGTAACTCTCCTATCTTGTAAATATTGTAAAATCTTTACATCTTTCCAATGTGGGATCTCTAACATGTTCTTCAATATGGTGCCTCTTAGATTCACTATTCTTGAGTTAGATTCCAATTTTTGTTTAGACAGAATACGTGTTTGGGCTACATGAGCTCTAATACCATATATAGAGTTTTCATCTCAAACTCAATTAACATGGAGATCCCAGTATCCCATGTTTATTTAACATTGTATCAGAGTCCATGAAGCCCAAATGAGTTTTTGGTCCCCCCAACGAATAAAGGAATCCGATCCAAAAATGATAAACCAAAAAGGGCATCATCTTGTGAGGACACATGTTGAGAATCTCACATTGGAAAGTTTAGAAAGCCTCACAATCTTTATAAGATACTAAAGTTACTTCTCTCATGTCAATTGGTTTTGAGATGGAACTTCATGTTTATCTAATAGCTATGACTCTAGTTATCAAAAAGAAAGAAAAAAAGCCCTAGGATGGTAGTGAACTATGGATTATGACTAAGGAAATAGAGAACAAAATTTTAGTTCGTCTAATCAATAATATAAATCACAACCCTAGCTTTGTTCACTTTTCAGTTAGTTTATATCATTTGTACTATGTTACTCCGGTATGTGATGAGGAGAGGAAATAAAGGGACAAATTGAAAGAATTAATGTCATTATGGTGTCCTATTTTGTTCTTCCTGAAAGGTATCATCAGTACATACTGTAACCAGTTTTTATATTTGCCACTACAAAATTGGTCAAATGGGGAATATTCTCCCCTACCTCCTCATTTTATATCTCTTAGTTTGATTGCTGTATGGACCTTGTCAAGAATAAGATGCCATCAAAATTGTTAATTTTTTCTCACAATAGTATTATTGTAATTTCAGGTATGTCCACTATGCACGAAGAAGGTGGGAATGGATATTGTTGGCCACATCATCTCACAACATGGGAGCCTTTTCAAGATATCCTTAATCTTCCTTTGTGATTATTTATTTTCTAGTCTTGGATATTGTTTCCATCTTAACTAATTCAACTTTCACGGATTTACCACTTTTTCCTTTTAATTTAGAATTTGAAGTTTTGGAAATTTGTAAGGGCGTGTTTGAAAGTGACTTTAGAATGAAATCACTTTTGTCACATTCAATATTGCTCATATTTTTAAATTAACTTATTCAAAATCACTTTCGGTTGAATGGAAATTACTTTCTGAAAGTGTAGAACCAAATGTTAGAATGAGTTTATGAAAATGATTTTTAATACATCTCCAAATCTGTTTTTGGGCTAAAATTACTTAAAACAAATCCAAATCAATGCTGCTCTGCAATGCTGCTATTGGTGTCTTTGGATGCTTATGGAGCTTCAAGTCAATTCCTGAAATTGAAGGCCAATCCTGCCTGTCAGTCCTTCGTAATTTCTATTTACTGATTTGTAGATACTCCACTTCCTTGACTAAAAAATACGTGCAGCGACTCAGGAGATTGCGAAAAGTTGGATCCAATTCAACATTTTCGAAGCTAAGAAAAGAGCTTAGGGAAGGAACCTTGAGATCCCTTCTTGGTGGTTCTTTACACTCTGCCCCCACAAGTACTGAGCCTGATCCATTGTTGTTCTCATTTACTTCTAATCTGCCTACGGTCAGTAAACCTGCAAGAGTGCAGTCTCAGTCGTCAGCTGAAGTAACTTCGTCACAGGAAAATCCCAAGGTTCTTCCAGAGAGGAGGTAAGAACCAAACCCCCCCTCCCCAACACACAAGGAAAAAAAAAAAACTCTCCTGCATGATGATTTATGTAGGGATTAAATGGAAATATATAAGACTATTTCTGCGTTACTTCGCCTTTGTACTTTGTTTCCCATTGAATTCATATCATATCATATACCTTCTTGCCAACATGAGCATAGTCTAGTGGTAATTGATGTGTTAGAGGTTGGAATCTTCATATCACACATTTGTTGTAGTAATGATATATACCTTACTCTTCCCCTTTGCATAATCTGACACTGAACTTATCATGGCAGCAATGTCTCAAGGTTGCCGGCTTCAAACAAGGATGAAAAGGAAAAGGCTCAGAAATGTGAGTTTGTACAAGGGTTGTTGATGTCCACTATTCTTGATGGGTTATGATTGGTTATGGGGTCGTCGGAAAAGGAGACCTTGCCAGTTAAAGTACGGAACCATGAGCGTAGGTTATCGGGATGGATCGGTCTGATTTTAATATTGCAGCAGGTGGCACGGCAATAGTTATTAGGGTAAACTATGCAATGTTCTATTTTCCAAAAGTATATATGTTCATAGATGGAACGATGGAAGTTCTTGTTTTATCAACATTTAGTATTATGATGATAATATGCTAATGCAACTCTTAATCATAGATAACGGGCCGATCCCCTAGAACTTAAGAGTTTGCTTGGGAAAATAATGTTAATTTCAAGCTATTTAAAGTTGCCTTTGCTATAAAATGTGTTTGTAGACTTTGGTATATTTTAGGTTTATCCTAAAATCTGGATTGAACTGTAGCATAGCGGCCTGTTTGATATGTAAATTTAGATTCTTAAAATTCATTTTTTAACCCGTACTAGCCTGTAAAAGTATAAAATCGCATTTCAAATTCAAACGGATTCCTTTTGTGTTTAATTAAAATGTAAATCATCTGAATTTAAGATTTTTGGTTTCAGAGTTTCGGCTAGTTGTAATTGACTAATCGTAATAAATAGAGAAAATATTGCTTAATTATATGTTTTATCCCTTATTTTTATTATTTATTTATTTATTTATTTTTTAAATTTAGATCCATTTGATAATCATTTCGTTTTTGGTTTTTGATTTTTGAAAATTAAATCTATTCTCTTACCATTTTTTTTTATCATGATTTGCATATTTCTTTAAGTACAATGATTGAACTCTTAGACATTTAAAAAATAAAAACAAGTTTTTAAAAACTATATTTTAGTTTTTTTTTTAGTTTTCTAAACTTGGCTTGATTTTTTTAAACCATTGAAAAAGTAAATACCAAGATAAGAAATTTGATGTAAGTAATGTTTATATGCTTAATTTTGAAAAATAAAAATAAAAAATTAAATGATGATCAAATGTGGTCTTAGTTTTTGCCCCTTGTTATAGTAAATACTATTTCAAAATCTTAATTAATTACGGTAAATACTATTTCAAAAGTTTCATTTGTTACATTATTTACTATTTGCTATAGTTTTTACCATTTTACATTCATGATTTTTTTATTATTTGCTACGTTTATTACATACTTTTCAAACTAAAATAGTTTACATTTCACATAGATACTATTATAATAAAAACTAAAATTAATAATCTAGGAGTATAATAATCAACTTCTTGCCTCAAACATTTTTTTAATCTTTTATTGTTAATCATCTTTAAAATTAATTGCATATAAACTTGCATAACTTTGAAAAATAAAGCCAATTTTAGAGGAAAGAAATCTCCCATTGTTTGTCCATTTCTTAGAAATTTGGATGAGGAATTGGTAATTTTTTCTTTGGGAAATACAATTTTCCCAATTAAGTTTTGTTTTTAATACAAATGAGGTATCAACTTGACTACTAAATACTGAGTTAACATAACTAGCAAATTTTTAATAGATAACGAGAGGAGATGTTTATAAGCCGAAAAAGGTTAGATATTTCATATTGGGCTACGATACTTGAATTTCACAAATCCAGCAACAAAAAAATACAAAGGAATACGACCTAATTCAAACATTAAGGTTGAAAAAAAATAATCCTAAAGAGCATTCAGGAAAAAAAGGATACACGAACGAGGGAAGATTAGAATTTTTGCTTCTCTTCTCTCATTCATTTCTCGACAATTCAACTTCTTTTCTTGTCGATTTGCCTTTGTTTCGACCTTAAATTCGTCTTCGGCAATTCAACATTCATACATTTAAATTCATTTTTTTTTAATGAAAATATTCTATCGGAATTTCATTGATATCGTGAAATTACAAAAGGATAAAAATGGCGTGTGAGATTTACATAATTCTGTTCCATTGTGATATAAGAGACGTGAGACTATAATTACTTAGATTCAATTTAACATCATTTTTGTTTTGTTTGGATTACTCTTTTTGCCTCCCAAATTTCTCTAAACTAAAATCACAAGGTATTTGATCATTTAAAAAATGTATTCACTTTTGATACACTTGTTCTCTACAATTCTTGTTTTTTTTCCCCTATATTATGGTCTTTTGATACCCATTATGTCAATTCACTTCTGCTGATCTATTTTGTTATCTAGTTTTTGTTTTTTTGTTGAATGATCATTTCTCTGATTATACTTTTCAACACACTTCCGATTTCCATTTTTAATTTGACTGATTGGGTTTCATGGATGAGATTTGAGTTTTATTTATTTTGTTAATTTTCTAAATCATTTTATTTATTCTGTTCCATGGTCATTTCTCTGATTATGACTAATTGGGTTTCATGCAAAATGAGAAAGCCAGTGATTCAAGTATATCAAAATCATATAATATGCTATGTAAAAGCTCATTATATGTATTGATGTACTTGAAATACATGTTATATGATAATTGATATACTTGAATATGCACCTCCCACTCGCATGTTTTTTTTTTTTTTGGGGGGGTGTTATTTTCAAGTTTCCAACCTTCATGTCTGGTTTGAGTCAATTTATTAATTTTTTTTTGGTTGGATTTGCAAAGTTTAAAATTGTGGCCCGTCTGTAATATCCTTATATTTTTTTTTAGGAGAGATTATGCACTATAGGTTATATTATATGTTATATAATATAATCTATAGATTATATGTTATATGTGATATAATGTATAGTTTAATATATATATTAAAATAGTTATATATCTTAAATTCAAATTTTGAATTTGAATTCCAATTAATGACTCCCAAGGAAGTTATTTAGGGAGTTACAGAAAAGAGTGGTTGGTTTTAGAAACCAACATGATATCTCATTTGAAAGACACAAAAGTGTTATGAGATATCACTTGAAAGACACAGAAGTGTTTTGTAAGAAAAATAGAAGATCATTTTCATTCTCTCTCAACTCTGTGTAATATCTATCGAAATTCTTCTCTAAAAAACAAAATCCTCCCTTTATCAAAATTGATTTATATATATATATAAGCCCACACACTCTCAATTGATTCTCATCATTGAGAATAACAAGGAAGAAATTGTGGTGGTGTCATTTTGGTTCACTATACATTAAGTTCGTGTTTCCGAGTTCGAGAGATCAAAAAGAGTTTTGTTTGTGTTCGTGTTGTGGAGAGGAAATATGAAGAGTTGAACTCTTCAAGGGTAAGCCTCTCGATCCCTTTCTCCTCTTTGTTAAATCAGGTGAATGCATGCTTAATTAATTTTAGTTGATCTTGGTTTATGTCACTCTAAATGTTGTGTTCCGTAAAACGAAATTGGGATATAACGATAGTCAATTGCTTCCGCTTCGAGGTATTATAGAGTTTTTGGTGGGTGTGGAATATGCATTTTGGATGTTGATGGTTTGCACTTGGATGTTTCGAAATTGGCATAGAATTTCCTACTTTAATTCTGGTGGTTTGTAAGGGCCCGATGTTCTCTTGGGCATTTAATTCTTGCAATCGAGTCTGTATCTAGTTCGTGTTGTTTGTGATGAGATTTCGACTTCAATTTGGAGAAATTTGGAGTAGAAATGTAGCAAAACAGATGAACGGGCGAAGTAGAGGAAGCTTTCTACCCTATAGCATAAGGTTGGAACGTTGCGACACTCGCCCTATGCTATAAGGTAGAAAGCCCAACGTCGCTACGCTCCAACCGCAGTGTAGGGGTACACAACAGAAGCACAAAAGCTAGCGATAGAACGCTTGACTAGAGCGTTGTGACGTTCTATACGTGGTAGCAAGTGCCAAGTTGTAGTTCTAGTCTGTGGCTTCAAGCTTATCTGAAGGCATTTTTTTTTAAAAATGTTTTTATTAATTATTAATTTATAGTAATTAATTATTTTTATTTATTTTTCATTAATTAAATTAATATAAGTGTTATATTAATTTAAATAATGTTTAGGATGTCAATTTTGGTCTAATGTTGCTTTTATAATTTTATTATACATCTGATGTATGGTTAATTTATTATATTGCATAGTGTATGTCATATAATATAAAAATCCCATCATAGGATAAACATTATTTCATGCATCATTTTAATATAAATGTTATATCATATAGTTGTATGATTTAATTAAGTATGCTTGTGCATCAAATTTAATATAATTGTTATATTATACATGCTCATGAATGTTATTTTATTTTCATTATTTTATTGTATAATTGTTATGTATGTTAATGAACGGAAATGGAATAACGTTACCTGGGAACCGACCTGAAAGGTAAATTAGATAAATATGTTATAAGCATGCAATGAATGATTAAGGTTTATTAAAGTATTTAATAAACAAGAATCATTATTGTTAAACTATATGATATAAGAGTTATACTGGCAAATTTAAAAATCATTTAGTAAAATTAATTAACCGAATTTTTCTAAGTAAATGAACCCTATGTTAAAACACTCAGTGGGAGGAAAATGATGTATATGATACTTAAATTTCTTTTTATGTTTCTCCCTAAATAGTTCACACCGTAAGTATGTTTGGCCTCGAGGCACATTTGCTTGTGTCCCTTTATAGATGGTGTTTGCATAGGTCAATAACAAGGTGAATGGAGAGAGTGTATAGTAAGTGAGAGAGGAATGTGTGTTAACACATCCCATGGTCTCCTTCGTTGGTTCGGTGTATAGTTTCATTCTCGATCTGAGGCACCTTTGCTTGTGTCCCCTTACGAATGACATTTTGCATGAAATTTTACATTAACTCTAGAAATGGATAGAACTTCTTTAGTTTTTATCCCAATAAAATTTTCTCCTACAATTGACTCATTGGGTCGGAACTCTAGAGTCTAAAATGAAGGGTTACACTTACAAGAAGTTGCAAAGTAAGTTAATGATTTCTGGACCAAAAAACGGTGACTAATTGTTATAGGAATAAAAGTTATTTTAGTGTAATGATTAGTTGAGATTGTCTCAGTTAAGTGAAGGAGTAACTGATCACCCTATGGTGGCTTTTATCCCTACTCACTAAACCATCATTGCAAAATAAATGTCACATAAGGTACATTAGAATTTTGTTAAATTGATTAGTTTTTCATTGGTAATGCCTTCATTAACTAATATAAATAATTTGTATGGTTTCAGCAAACTTCATCATGAATAGTGCTACATTAAATCTGCTAATAATCAACCTTGTTATAACCCTGTATTTATATGTCTTGGTTGAGGAATGTCCTCAAGTCCCTGTTGCTAATGTAGCCCAAAATGTTCGGGAGGCATATAAAAGATGGCTCAAGGTAAACAAAAAGGCCCAAGCGTACATCTTAGCGAGCTTATCTGAAGTCTTAGACAAGAAACACGAACCATGGTCACAGCTTGTGAGATCATGGATTCATTGAGGGAGATGTTTGTACAACCATCCACCTAACTCCGACACGACGCTCTTAAATTCATTTTTAATGCTCGTAGGAAAGAGGGGGCATCGTTTGAGAGCATGTTCTGAACATGATGGTCTACTTTTACGTGGCTGAGATGAATGAGTCTGTCATCGATGAAGCCAGTTAGGTTAGCTTTATCTTGGAGACTCTACCTGAGGGTTTCCTCTAGTTCTATAGTAACGCTATCATGAACAAGCTAGACTACAACCTGATACCCTTTTTAATGAGCTATAAACTTATCAGTCCTTGATGAAAGACAAGGAGTAGAAGGGAGAGGCAAATATTACCACTTCCACAAAGAAGTTCCATAAAGATTCAACATCTAGAACGAAATCTGTACCTTCTTCTTTTGGAACCAAAAAGTGGAAGAAGAATAAGGGAGGTAAGGGGAAAGCTAAATTTGCTACGGCCTAGAGGGTTAGAAAGGCCAAGGTTGCCAAGAGAATCTGCTTCCATTGCAATCAGGAGGGACATGGGAAGAGGAATTGTCCCATTTATTTAGCAGAGAGGAAGAAAGCCAAGCAAGATAAATATAATTTACTGGTTCTGGGAACCGTTTAGTGGAGAATGGTGATTTTTTCTGGATAATTGATTCAGGCGCCACTAATCATGTTTTTTTTATTCTTTTCAGGAAATTAATTCCTACCAGTAGCTCAAGATTAGTGAGATGACGACGTGGGTTGAAACAAGGCACGTCATCTCAACGATTGCAGTGGGAGGACTTCGATTACTTTTTTAGAAAACATATTTATTATTAGATAATGTGTATGTGGTTTCGAATATGAAACGAAACCTTATTTATGTTAAAACTTTGCTCGAACAATCTTATTCTGTTAATTTTCTTATGATAAAGCGTTTGTCTATAAGAATGGTGTGAATATTTCAACTGCAAACCTAGAAAGTAATCTTTATGTGTTAAGGCTATTAGCATCTAAGTCCCTCCTTAATATTGAAATGTTTAGAACTGTAGTAACTCAAAATAAAAGAAAAAAAGTTTCTCCTAAATAAAATGCCCAACTTTGGCATCTAAGATTAGGTCACATAAATCTCAATAGGATTGAGAGGTTGGTTAAAAATGGACTTCTAAGTGAGTGAGAAGAAAATTCTCTATCAGTATGTGAGTCATGCCTGAAGGTAAAATGAGTAAAGACCTTTTACTAGAAAAGACCATAGAGCTAAAGAACCTTTGGAACTTGTACATTCGGACCTCCGTGGTCCTATAAATATTAAGGCAAGAGGAGGGTCTGAATATTTCATCTCTTTTATAAATGATTATTCAAGGTATGTGTATGTTTACCTAATGCAACATAAGTTAAAAGCCCTTGAAAAGTTCAATCATCCACACAGAGCCCACCCTCTAGATTCTCACACCGAGAATACTAAGGTAAACGATTGAGCAAGTGGGAGATATTGCATTAGGGCTTTAAACTTATGTTGCATTAGGGCTTTAAACTTATGTTGCATTAGGTAAACATACACATACCTTGAATAATGTAAACGATTGAGCAAGTGGGAGATGGAACAACCTATCGTATATGTCGATGCCTAATTGTTTAGGAAAAGCTATGCGATCGTCTGGCAAAAGCTATGCGATCGTTTAGCTCATCGTTTAGCTGAGTGTCTATCGTGTAAGAACACTCCACGACCGTTTAGCTAACTTCAAGCTTTTGCTTAGTAAATCTAATTTACTTGATAACTTTTCTGTGAGAATTTTCCAAGAGTGGAAATCTCAAACAACGTTACTAAAAAATAGGAAAATTGTTTTCCTCTTATCTCACGGTTACCATGAAACCAAGAATAACCTCCCACTCAATTGGTTATTAGAGAAAAAGAGATAATTATCCAATAATTAATATTATAATAAATATAAATGATAACTAACTTACTATAATATGTTTATAACCTATAGTTATAATATGTCATTTCATAAAACATATAAACCATAGCTCTTTTTCTATTCCATGGCACTTAATGTAAATTTTATTTACATTAATCCTCTATTAGATGTATCTCATACACCATACTGATCATATCATATGTAACTAAATTACCTCTTGTCAATTTGAACATTTCAAATCAACACCATGAACTGATCCTCAACTTGAATCCATTGAGCTACCAAGGGGACCTTATGGACTGTAGCTCGAAGCTCCAACGATACGTGAATGATTGACTAAACTTTTTAATCATGGGATCCACCATTCGTTAACTGCCATACACTCCACTAAAGACCGACAGCTAATCCTTACTATAGATATATTATGTGTCCATCTTAACCAATCAACATTGCGACAACCTTTCACAGATTGCTCGTAAGTACAGCTCGACCAATAATCGCTATGCTCCTGTAGTTACATCTAACTCCTTAAGTATTAATTATCCCTCTAATGAACATAAGTCATATTCCTACTATGACTGAGTTCTCTCTTCCAAAGAGAAGCTGTGGCAACTATGTTTAAGCCCTGAAATCAGCACTTAAGGGAGCAATCTATCTACTTACCCCTGCTTTAGAGAAGGAGTGAATTCCATCTTGTGTAAGTGAGTTCCCAGCTCCCAAATCAGACAAGTCCCCAAAAAGCTAGGCATGTTGAATTGGTAATTTGGCCACTCTCGCCCATATTAATCAATGGACCGCCCTCAAAGGTAGGAGTTTCCAAAACACTAAGGATTAAGGTCGTGTCACCTATGGTCGTTTAGGTGAGATGTAAGTCTCCAGTATCAACGATGTTATATACAGAGTCTAGTCATCTTGTAGTTCAATCTTATACAAACTCTTTGTATAGGACACCCCCCTTGCATGTCTCCACATGAATGGTCAGGATCTACCATTTGTAGTAGTTTACAACACTTCCAAACCTCTGCAAAGCAGGCCGTATCTGTAGTGTCACCAGGATCAGGTATCCCACCTTAATCCTTATACTAGAGATCTATCTAGGTTATCACTTAAGGCATGATCCACTTGTATATCACATAGACATACTTAAGTTTACATAAGATAACCATGGAACTTTGTTTATTGGATATGAGTAAATGCCAGAATGAAATAACAGTTATTTTATTCATAAAACAATGTGTATAATTACAAACAACGAGACTCCAGGAGAATTAGGACACCAATCCCAACAATCTCCCACTTGTCCTAATGCCTCGGGAGACTAATGTACAATACAATATAAAATATGTACAATATACAATAAACTAGGGCATACCTCAGTATCATCTCCCACTTGCCCTAGACAAGATGCCGCATGTCCCGTAGACCCAGACTCTTCAGGTGAACCTCAAACACTTTAGCCATGAGAGCCTTTGTAAAGGGATCAGTAACGTTGTGCTCCAACGCGATCATCGTGACTGTCACATCACCGTGATGCACAATCTCCTTCATCACGTGGTATTTTCGCTCTATATGTTTACCGCAACGATGATTCTGAGGCTCCTTCGAATTTACCACAGCCTCATTGTTATCATAATAAAGAGTGATAGGCAAATCCATATTTGGAACAACTTCCAAATCCGAAAGAAATTTCCTCAGCCAAACAGCCTTCTTAACTGCTTCACAAGCTGCTACGTATTCGGCTTCCATAGTGGAGTCCGCGATGCATCCTTGCTTGATGTTCATACATTCTTCTTTCTAAGAATCAAATGTTTATTTCTCAAGAATGTCGGAATGGAGATTGGCTTATGGTCTCAACGCGGAACAGTAACTTATATGTACTACAGGCTCGATTTAGTCCAATGAAAAGCTTGTATAACTGAATGTTCAGATCGCCAACAACAGCGTAAAAGACCATAGGGTTTCTCCTAAGAACAACGCTCACTCTTGGATATCTAAGGTTAGGTCACATCAACCAGTCAAATATAATTGAAGAAGTTAGTGAAAAATGGATTCAAAGAGAGTTAAAAAGAAAACTCCTTGCCGGTTGTGTGAATCATGCCTCGAAGGCAAGATGACCAAACGACCTTTTACTGGAAAGGTTACAGAGCCAAGGAACGCCTTGGAGTTTGTACATTTAGACCTTTGTGGTCATGATGAATGTTAGAGCTCGAGGTGGGTATGAATATTTCATCTTTTTCATAGAAGATTATTTCAGATTCGGGTATCTCTACCTAATGCAAAGTAATTGCATAGCCCTTTGACAGTTCAAGGGTATAAGGTTTGAAGTTGAAAACTCGTTAGGTAAGAAGATACAAACACACTATGATCTGACTCATGGTGAAGAGTATATGGACTCCCAATTCTAGAATTATATGATAAAACATGGATTTGCGTCCTCAACTCTCAGCCCCCTGGCTCAGCAGAAGATGGTGTATCGAGAAAGGAAGAAAGCACCATTGAACCTTGTTGGACATGATTCGTTCTAATGATGAGTTATGCTCATCTTCCAGACTCGTTTTGGGGTTTTGCAGTGGAAACTGCAATGCTATATCCTGAACAACGTTCCCTTAAAAAGTGTTTTTGGAACACTTTTGAGTTGTGAGAGGGTCGTAAAGGTAGTTTACGCCACTTCCGGATTTGGGGTTGATCCAGCACATATATGCTAGTGACTTAACCCAAGAGAATTCGGAACCGCATTCGAAGGTTTGCCTCTTCTATAGGCTACCCAAGGAAACGAGAGGTGGAATACTTCTATGATCCGAGTGAGAAACAAGTGTTGTTTCTACAAATGCTATCTTCTTGGAAGAAGACCACATGAGGGATCAATAAGCCACGAAGTAAGTTCGTTTTGCATGAGATTTCCAATCGAGACTAAGGACTACTGAGCGTTCAACAAGAGTTGTTGAACAAGCCGACAGATCAACAAGAGTTATTGAGGTCGGAACAATCTTTCAATCAACAACTCAAGAGTTGAGACTGCCTCGACGTAGTGAGATGGTTATGAACCCACTGGACTCGCTACATGGGTTTGACTGAAGCCCAAAACATCATTTTCGACACTGATGAGGTCAAGGATTCATTGTCCTTTTAAAGAAAGCATGGAGATGTTGAAAAGATGAATGGGTTAAGCCATGAACACAGGAAATGGAGTCTATGTACTTCAAATATGTCTGGACGCTTGTTGATCCACCTGATGGATATAAGACCCTATTGGGTGTAAGTGGATCTACTAAGCGAAAAAGAGGTGTGAGATGGAAAGGTGCAAACCTTTTAAGTCTCGACTCGTGGCAAAGGTTATACCCAGGTCGAGGCATTGACTATGAGGAAAACTTTCTCACCTGTTGTCATGCTCAAGTCTATTAGGATTCTCCTGTACCATACGCCATATTTTATGATTATGAAATATGAGAAAATGCACATCAAGACTACCTTTCCTTAATGGTACATCTTGAAGAGACCATCTATATGACTTCAAATCAGAGGGATTCATATGAGTTCCAGATCAAGAGCAAAAAAGTTTGCAAGCTTAATAGAATCTATTTATGGTTGAAATAAGCATCTAGATCATGAACACTTAGATTTGACACTACGGTCAAGTCGTTTGGCTTTTGATCAGAATGTTGATGAGCCTTCTATCTACAAGAAGACCATCAGCAAACTCAGTAGCTTTCCTGGTACTAGTATGTGGATGATATCCTACTCATTGAAATAATGTAGGGTATCTGATTGACATTAAGAAATGGCTAGCTGCCCGACAGTTCTAGATTAAAAGATTTGGGTGAAGGCACAGTACGTTCTAGGGATCCAGATCCTTTTGAGATCGTAAGAAACAACGGTTAGCCCTGTCTCACGAGCTTCGTACATCGTATCACCATGTTGATCAACAGTACCGACAAATGCAGCGATTTCCACCATGGGGTTTGTTACCCTTCAGACGATACCAATCACGCTCTTATGACTCTACAGGATAATAGTCCTACAGTACACCCTAGAAGTTTAGCGAGCCGATGCAAGCACGCGCACTTCGCATCACTCGCTCTACACCTGCATACGAAGAAGCTTCAATCATATTTGCACACAACTGTGTGTACGCACACACGCACACTCCTCGACATATGCATAGGAGTTGGTTAGTCGCGCCGCCTCATCACCCCCCCGCAGTACAACTACAAGACTCTTGCATCACTCGGAGGCGCGCTCCAAGACAGATCATATCAAGTTATTTGGAGAACAAGGAGGACTACAAGGCGCCGTGTAAGGTGAATAAGGATCATGATGTATTATAGGATACGATACGGAATCTCTATGTTTCACCCCACCAATCAGAGACTTCTTGGGCAAATCGGACATCGGGGTCAGTTTTCTCTTCTGAAATGGAGGGGCTTGTAGTGTGGCAGAACATCAAGGCCAGGGAGTCAT
>NC_052360.1:60647355-60654952 GCF_009727055.1 Benincasa hispida | reverse complement strand
CGGTCAAGAACGATCATCAAGTATCTTCGGAGAACAAGCGGAACTACCAGGCCCGTGTATGGAGATAAGAGATCTGATCTTTATAGGTCCAGTGATCAAATCTTGGATTGGACTGATACCGACTAACAATCCCTACTGCATAGCAAATGTCGGGTCTGGTACACAACATTGCATATATTAAGCTTCCTACAGCTGAAGCATAGGGAATCCGTCTCATCTCCTCAACTTCTTGAGGTGTCTTAGGACATTGATCCTTAGACAAAACGATTCCATGCCTGAAGGGTAACAAACCCCTATTGGAATCCTGCATTTTGTACTTGATCAACATTTGATCGATGTACGATGCTCGAGACAGGGCTAACCGTTTGTTCTTACGATCTCAAAAGATCTGGATCCCTAGAACGTACTGTGCTTCACCCAAATCTTTAATCTAGAACTGGGCAGCTAGCCATTTCTTAATGTCAATCAGATACCCTACATTATTCTCAATGAGTAGGATATCATCCACATACAGTACCAGGAAAGCTACTGAGTTGCTGATGGTCTTCTTGTAGATAGAAGGCTCATCAACATTCTGATCAAAGCCAAACGACTTGACCGTAGTGTCAAATCTAATGTTCCATGATCTAGATGCTTATTTCAACCCATAAATAGATCTATTAAGCTTGCAAACTTTTTGCTCTTGATCTGGAACTATGAATCCCTCTGATTGAGTCATATAGATGGTCTCTTCAAGATTACCATTAAGAAAGGTAGTCTTGATGTCCATTTTCCATATTTCATAATCATAAAATATGGCTATGGACAGGAGAATCCTAATAGACTTGAGCATGACAACAGGTGAGAAAGTTTCCTCATAGTCAATTGCCTCGACCTGGGTATAACCCTTTGCCACGAGTCGAGACTTAAAGGTTTGCACCTTTCCATCTACACCTCTTTTTCGCTTATAGATCCACTTACACCCAATAGGTCTTATTCCATCAGGTGGATCAACAAGCTCCCAGACATATTTGAAGTACATAGACTCCATTTCCTGGTTCATGGCTTTAACCCATTCATCTTTGTCAACATCCTCCATTGCTTTCTTAAAAGACAATGAATCCTTGACCTCATCATTCAAAATGATGTTTTGGGCTTCAGTCAAACCCATGTAGCGATCCAGTGGGTTCATAACCATCTCACTACGTCGAGGCAGTCTCAACTCTTGAGTTGGTTGATAAGATGTTCCGACCTCAATAACTCTTGTTGATCTGTCGGCTTGTTCAACAACTCTTGTTGAACGCTCAGTAGTCTTAGTCTCATTGGAAATCTCATGCAAAACGAACTTACTTCGTGGCTTATGATCCCTCATGTGGTCTTCTTCCAAGAAGATAGCATTTGTAGAAACAACACTTTGTTCTCACTCGGATCATAGAAGTATCCACCTCTCGTTTCCTTGGGGTAGCCTATAAAGAGGCAAACCTTCGAATGCGGTTCCAACTTCTTTGGGTTAAGTCACTAGCATATGTGCTGGACAACCCCAAATCCGGAAGTGGCGTAAACTACCTTTACGACCTCTCCACAACTCAAAAGGTGTTCCAAAAACACTTTTTAAGGGAACGTTGTTCAGGATATAGCATGCAGTTTCCACTGCAAAACCCCAAAACGAGTCTGGAAGATGAGCATAACTCATCATAGAACGAATCATGTCCAACAAGGTTCTGTTTCTCCTTTCTGATACACCATTCTGCTGAGGTGTACCAGGGGCTGAGAGTTGAGACGCAATCCCATGTTTTATCATATAATTCTAGAATTGGAGGTCCATATACTCTTCACCATGATCAGATCATAGTGTTTTTATCTTCTTACCTAACGAGTTTTCAACTTCAACCTTATACTCCTTGAACTTGTCAAGGGCTTCAGAATTACTTTGCATTAGGTAGAGATACCCGAATCTTGAATAATCTTCTATGAAAAAGATGAAATATTCATACCCACCTCGAGCTCTAACATTCATCAGACCACAAAGGTCTAAATGTACAAACTCCAAGGCTTCCTTGGCTCTGTAACCTTTTCCAGTAAAAGGTCGTTTGGTCATCTTGCCTTCGAGGCATGATTCACACACCGGCAAGGAGTTTTCTTTTAAACTCTTTAGAAGTCCATTTTTCACTAACTTCTCAATTATATTGAGGTTGATGTGACCTAACCTTAGATACCAAAGATGAGCGTTTTTCTTAGGAGAAACCTATGGTCTTTTAGCTGTTGTTGCCGTACTGAACATTTCAGTGTTAAACAAGGCTTTTATGACTAACGACCTTAGTACATATAAGTTACTTTCCGTTGAACCATAACCAATCTCCATTCCATTCTTGAAAATAAACATTTTATTCTTAGAAAAGAAGATGGTATAACCTTGTTCAATTAGACAAGTAACCGAGATTAAGTTTCTCTTAATATGAGGAACTATGAAAACATTATACAGTAACAGTTTCTTGTTAACAAATAACTTCAGCCTACCTACGGCAGCAGGTGAAACAACCTCACCAGTGCCGACTTGTAGAGTCATCTCTCCCTATGGCAACATTTTCCAGGAACTGAATCCTTGGTAAGAGGATCTGACATGATTGGTAGAACCCGAATCTAAGATCCTGGCAGAATCATCATTCTCTAGCAAACACGTCTCCAAGACCAATAAATTAGATTTTCTGTATTTCCTCCTCTTTTGGAGAATAGTGGGATCAGTGTTAGAACATCTGATACTACTGGTTTCGTCTTCCATCCTTTTGTGCTCGTAAAGTAAGAACTGACGTTCAAATAAATCTTGCAATGAGTCCATGATCTCGCATGAAATGACCATGTTCTTAACCCTTTTGGCCAACGAATTAGCCTTCATCCGCACCTCATATGCATTGCGAACACTTCGTGGTGCATCAAGGGTTGGGACTTGAGGACATTCCTCAACCATGACAAATTTGAGGTTGTTTGCCACGAAATACGTTTTACACGATTCTTTCCATATAATCGATCATAGTAAAGGCACTAAACGGAAATACTAACGAGTTGCTAAAAAGAAAAATACATTGACCTACATTAGGTTTAAGCAAATACCCATTGTAAAACAAACAATGTTGATAGCTGGTTGAAATATAAGTTATTGCAGCCTTTTATTTAGAATTATGAGGGCTAGCAAGTAGAATATGTGGTGGTTATACTAAGAATTCATGTGAAAAGTGAGCTTGTGTCGATCAGCATGGGAAATCTCTGCTAACCCAATATTATGCGTTATTCTGCGTCAAAATGTCTACTTTTGTAGCTATCGCAGGAATCGATTGCATGCGGTGAATCCCAGATCATCGCAAGGGTGATCATATACGTTCATTGAATGGATGTTGCGGCCTGCGTATTTTATAACAAAGGGTTTAGTTTACTTAGAAAAAACACGGCTAAGGATTTAACTGACTTTTAGATTTGCCCAAGAGTAACTTTTACCTTGGATAGTTAAACAACTTTTGATCATCATCCATTAAACTCTTTAACGGAGTCTTTGACCAATTGTCGCATGCTTGTAGAAAATCTATCTAATTCACCTTTCAAGGTAGGTTCCCAGGTAGGGGTGTTCCGTTTTTGTCAGCTTAAGAACCCTAGCCTAGCTAGAACCCGCCTTAGACAAAAGGTTTCTTATAGATAGATTTAAAACAAATTTAATCCTATTAAACCGATTTTAAAAGATTAATCTAGGTTACTAAACTCTTTAGAACCATTTGAACTTGGTGTATCTCAATCCAATTTTAAAACCTTTTAAAAAAAACTTGAGTTCACCCTAAGTCCGCATGCAACTCTTTCTTATCGACTTTAGATCTAACTTCCTTTATAACACTTATAAACGGAAACAACCAAAACCATAATGCAAAGCTAAGGCATGCAAGTCATTCATAATGATTATAAACAACCTAAGTGTCATGCTTAATGCATTGTTCATTCATTGCTACTTTTTTTTATATAACGCTTATACAAAAATAGCAACAAAACAAGCACAACATGCTTAGACTATAATAAAAGGATGATGCATGATAATGCTCACTACATGCAAAATATAACTCTTATATTTCATGATGCATGTGCATGCTTTCATGTAATTTCTTCATGCTAGATTATAATATTTATAATACATGATGCATGAAAAATTGCACAACTTAAGGTGGGTTTTTAAACTATATGTCAAACACTTTGCCATATAAACACCATACATCACATGTATAATAAACAAATGTTGATGAACTGAGTAAAATTGCCTCAAATCCTCAAAACTAAAGCTAACTATTATAAAACCAAGGAGTCTCCGGTTTAAACAGGCGAATCGGGTCTTGAACCGTCCGGGCGAAGCAACGCGTCTCCAACCATCGTGCACCAAACTCCCCGCGACCGTCTACACAAAAGAACAAACACTTCGCTCTATCGTTTACCAATGCTCCCAGAGATAAACAATCATTTAGCAATGATCATGTACCTTTTACTAAACGATGAAGCCCGCGGTACGCAATCGTCTAGCACGCTCTGCACAACACAAGCCTTATACGATCGTTTAAACGACTACGATATAACAAAGCATCATCGCCTAAACGATCGCTTAGCGAGCACCTTTGTATTGTATACCGCAGGATCGTGTAGGTAGTAACTAAGCGATGAAGCAAGCTAACTACACGATCGTCTAGCGTGCGCCTTCTTCTAAATGATGAACATAAAATGCTCCCATTACAATCGTTTACCTCCAACGCCTTCTTCTAAATGATGAGCATAAAATGCTCCCATTACTATCTTTTACCTCCAGCGCCTATGCGATCCGGCAACCAACGCTACACGATAGAATAAACGATTTACCCCAGCTCAATGATTGTTTAGTAAATACTACATGATCGTATAGAAAAATCTACACGATCGCTTAGATAAATCCAAACGATCGTTTACCTTAGGCTACACGATACGACCAACTCTTGGTCTTCTTCTTTGTTGAGAACCCCATCAACATGCTTCGAAACTTTAGCACAAACAACTCGACTAAATCAAACCCTTTGAATTACAAACTCGATAGCATGTTAATTACGCCAAAAAACACAGGGGCCCTTACAAATTAACACTTTGTAATTGAAGAAAGCTGTAACAAAAAGGCAATTAAACCCATAAACATCCATCAATTCCATCCACAAAAGCATTTAACAATAGAACACATTTGCAGAAAACCCACCAAGACTGTAAAAGAAGTTAAAAAAAAATTGAAATTTGGAATATCAAAACAACCTGACTCTGATACCAATTGAAGGAAATGGGACACGAGGATTTCCATGAGCATCGGAATGATCTTTCCAAATTTCAATCGTATATGAACTTTACAATTACAATCACAAACGGAAACATACGGTTATGCGAAATATAGAAATTACAACATGCTTTACAATGGATCAAGGACAAGAAATAACGAACCTTTGTAGACTCATCTTCTAGTTCCTTGATCACGAATACCCCAAACACCGTAAATGGCCTCCACAGAATCTCGACAATGTCGAGTTAAGTATGACACAACCAAGAATGTTACCTTGGTATTCTCGGTGTGAGAATTCAGAGGGTGGGCTCTGTGTGGACTTGGTTAGAGGCAAAAAATAGGAGGAACCACAATCATGTAAATGATTGAGCAAGTGGGAGATGAAACAACCTATCGTATAGGTCGATGCCCAATCATTTTGGAAAAGCTATGCGATCGTCTAGGAAAAGCTATGCGATCGTTTAACTGAGTGTCTATTGTGTAAGAACACTCCATGATCATTTAGCTAACTCCAAGCTGTCGCTTAGTAAATCTAATTTACTTGACAACTTCTCAGTGAGAATTTTCCAAGAGTGGAAATCTTAAACAACATTACTAAAAAATAGGAATTTTTTTTTTCTTTTATCTCATAGTTACCATGAAACCACGAATAACCTCCCACGCAATTGGTTATTAAAGAAAAAGAGATAATTATCCAATAATTAATATTATTATAAATATAAATGACAACTAACTTATCATAATATATTTATAGCCTATAGTTTTAATATTTCATCTCATGAAACATATAAACCATAGCTCATTTTCTATTCCATGACACTTAATGTAAATCTCATTTACATTAATCCTCCATTAGATGTATCTCATACACTATACCGATCATATCATATGTAATCGAATTACCTATTGTTAATTTGAACATTTCAAATCAACACCAAGAACTGATCCTCAACTTGAATCCATTGAGCTACCAAAGGGACCTTATGGACTATAGCTCAAAGCTCCAACGAAACATGAATAACTAACTAAACTTTTTAGTCACGGGATCCACCATCCGTTAATTGCCAGACATTCTACTAAAGACCGACAGCTGAATTCTCCTTACCATAGATATATTATGTGTCCATCTTAACCAATTAGCAATGCAACAACCTTTCACAGATCACTCGTAAGTACAGCTCAGCCAATAACCGTTATGCCCCTGTAGTTACATCTAACTCCTTAAGTACCACTGATCCCTCTAATGAACATAAGTCATAATTCTACTATGACTGAGTCCTCTCTTCCAAAGAGAAGTTGTGGCCACTATCTTCAAGCCCCGGAATCAGCCCTTAAGGGAGCAATCTATCTACTTACCCCTGCTTCGGGGAAGGAGTGAATTCATCTTGTATAAGTGAGTTCCCAGCTCCCAGATCAGATAAGTCCCCAAAAAGGTAGGCTTGTTGAGTTGGCAATCTGGCCACTCTCACCCATACTAATCAAAGGACCGCTCTCAAAGGCAGGAGTTTCCAAAACACTCAGGATCGAGGTTGTGTCACCTATGGTCATTTAGGTGAGATGTAAGTCTCCGTATCAACGACGTTATATACAGAGTCTAGTCATCTCATGGTCCGGTCTTATACAAACTTTTTGTATAGGATACCCCCACTCGCATGTCTCCATATAAATGGTCATGATCTACCATTTGTAGTAGTTTACAACACTTGCAATCCTCTACAAAGCGGGTCGTGTCCATAGTGTCACCAAGATCAGGTATCCCCCCTAATCCTTATACTACAGACCTTTCTAGGTTATCACTTAAGGCATGATCCACTTGTATATCACATATACATGCTTAAGTTTATATAAGATAACCATGGAGCTTTGTTTATTGGATATGAGTAAATGCCAGAATGAAATAACAGTTATTTTATTCATAATACAATGTATATAATTACAAACAACGAGATTCTAGGAGAATTAGGACACCAATCCCAAACATCTACGTCAACCGTTGAAGGAACCTCGATGTAGGGGGAGGGTTGTGAAACCACCTATTCGTTATATGGGTTTAACAGAAACCCTAATTGTTGTGTCTAATGGTGATGTTAAGGATCCATTGTTTTATAAACAGGCAATGTGTGAACCCCGAATCCTAATTTTACACTTAAGTGTGTTTTCTTATTTAAATTGTCTTAATTTTCCACTTAATTGTGTGTCTCTATTTAAATTTGTATAAATAAGTTAAGTAGGTTGATGAGAAAGTTAGTATAAAATGGTGAAGAAGGGATGGGGATTTGAAAAGAAAAATATGGAATTGAG
>NC_052360.1:60631849-60647202 GCF_009727055.1 Benincasa hispida | reverse complement strand
TTGGGAAAATTGGGGAAAAATAATAAGTAGTTTTGCAGCTAGTGTGGAATTAATATTGGGAAATTGAAGTTATGCTAAAAATTTCGGCAAGTATAGAGATAGTTATTGAAATGCGTTATGAGCCTGAAGGACTGAGAAAATGGTGGAATTTATGTGAAATGTTGAAAATATTGGGAAACTACTTTGGAAAAATTTGGGAAAATCCGTGCTAAAGTGTTATTCATCAAAGTGGTGAGCAAAATTGATGTACGGGAGGAACAACGTTGGCGCAGTAAGCTCAAAGAGCGAGCATCGTTGATGAAAGGCAGAGATCCATTTTGAGACAGTACAATGAGGACCCCATAGACTCAGCTTCGAGACCGACGAAGATGGTGGGAGAGAGCGAGACCAGCGAGAAAGCTGGAGAGAGCGAGAGTAGAGAGAAAAGTTAAAGCTGAAAAGAGCGAGATTGGAGAGAGCAAGACCAGCGAGATTGCTGGAGAGAGCGAGAGTGAAGAGAGCGAGACTAGCGAGAAAGTGGGAGAGAGCGACACTACCGAGAGTGGAGAGAGCGACACAGCCGAGAGCAGAAAGAGCGACACTGCCGAGAGCGGAAAGAGCAAGAGCGCCTATGCTAGCCTTGCTTTGTCCGATTTGAACGTCACGCCCACGCCTCGCCTATGTATTGAACGGCCGAGCAAGCTTCTGGGCGATGTATTTGGACGTGTTAGGGTGGATTATGCATGTAAAAACCCTAATTTGAATACAAACAAAGCTTGAAGATGTAAGGGAAAACGTCAATTAAAATCTAGGTGTCCGATTAAGAGAAATTGTTAAACCCTAAGAAATTGTGTTGGATGCGTTTGGGAAGAACACATTGAACCAAGGTGAAGTCAGCTTATGTTGATAAAAGGAGGATTAAACATTTGGCCATGCAGCCAAGTAGGTACTGTCAATCCCATGAGCAATTTGAATGCCTATAAATAGAGAGTTGGGATTTCAGTTTCAAATCACACAAAAATCATAAATTTCGTAGAGAAAGTAGAGGGCAGTGAGGGTTCAGAGGAATGTGTCAACTTTGGACGAGGAGATTTGAGTGATTCCAAAGCCATCTAAAAGCTTTGGAAGTCTAGTATTCAGAGTAGGGCTGCCGGAGGAAAAGGCTTAAAGGAACTAAGCTGGAGGTTGAGAAGAAGGTAGAAGGGTCAGACTGTCAGATCAGTCTGGGCCAGTCTTGAAGATTTTGAGATTCCGGCTAAACTACGAGGAATTCTGAGCTGAAAGTTTAGGGTAAGATTCCTAAGACATTTTAGAATAAGTTTTTAGAAGGAAGTATTTCTAAATAAGGTCCAGAACTATGAGTAATCTAAGTTGTAAGTTGAATCTGAATTCTAGGGGTGAAAAAGGAACTCGAGGAGCTACTAGAGTGAAAAGTTCCTAAGAGTTCGAGGTGAGTGGCTAAAATGTTTTCGAACTAAAACGTTTTTAAATTGTTTTGATTACAAACGTTTTATAGAAAGCATGTTTGCGAAAATAATTCTCATGCCTACTAGTTTTCTAAAGTGGTTTCCAAGCAAGTTTGAATTGTGATTTGAACGCATGCATATTGTTGAAAAACTATTTACATATGTATATGTATTGATTTTATCTAGCATGCGTTACTATCTGTAAATCCATGTTGTATATGTGTTATACTGTACATACTTTAAAGAGAAAATTTGTTTATAAATAGTTTTGGTAAAATGCGATGCTGAAGTACAAGGAGAAGACATCCACCCAACTAGATACTAAAGTACAAGGAGAAGGTATCTATTGGTACTGAAGTACGTTTGAGAAGGCACCAAGCCAACGGGATACTGAAGTACATTGGAGAAGGTATCCTAGTAGCTCGATACTGAAGTACAAGGAGAAGGTATCTGAGCAGTAGTACCGAATGTGTGAAGGTACTTAGTGTGGCCACAGGTGAATAAAGTCAGAGATTGAGCAAAAGGGTTCTCTCTGGACTAGTAGTTGGTGTTGGGATTATTTTACCAGATATACAGTACTTTGATTTGAGAAATGATTGTACTGTTTTATGTTTAAAACAGTTTTATATACATTACGCTTGGAAATTATTTATGCTGCAAAAGTTTATAATTTCAGATAAAACTATTTCTCTGAAATTAATGCATGAGAAGTTTACTATGTTTTCTCGGTCAACTCACTCGGCGTAGCTCACCCCAGTTTAAATGTTTTTGCCCCCCCACCCCCCCCCACAGGTACGGCCAAATCCTCCTGAAGACAGCTCAGTAATCGGCTCTGGCTACTAAAGGACCAAAATACTTGTAAGCCTTTTGCTAGGTGGTTACTGTTAATAATTGTACACATGTTACTATTGTTCATATAGGGAACTAGGGTTTGGTGGGTTTGGGACTTGTAAATCTAATGTTGTAATACTCTAAACATATTAAGTTTCTAAGTTAATAAATTGTGGGCGTACAGCCGTCCCGTTGCATATAATTTGTATTTGGTATCAGAGTTATTCCGCAAGAGTTTTTAGGCAGTAAGTGTCAGCCTAAGGGTTGATAACTGCTGTAGTCACGCCCTTCTCTAGGCTAAGAGGGTGATCTGGGGTGGGGTGTGACACAATGGAGGATATGAACAAAGATGAATGGATGAAAGCTATGGATCTCAAAATGGAGGCGATATACATCAATTTAGTCTGGGATCTTGTAGATCAACAGGATGGGGTTAAACCTTATAGGTTGTAAGTGGATCTACGAGGGAGTTGACTATGAGAAAACTTTCTCACCTGTTTCCATGTTAAAGTCTATCTAGACACTTTGTCCATTGTCACATATTATGACTATGAGATTTGGCAAATGGACGTTAAGACCGCCTTTCTAAATGGCAATATTGAGGATACCATCTTTATGTAACAACTAGAGGGATTCATATCCCAAGGTCAAGAACAAAAGGTTTGCAAGCTTAATCGATTCATTAATGGACTAAAACAGGATTTTCGATCTTGGAGTTTAAGGTTTGATACCGCGATCAAATCTTATAGCTTTGAACGAAATGTTGATGAGCCTTGTGTCTACAAGAAAATCATCACTAGTTCAATAGCTTTCTTAGTCTTATACATAGGTGATATCCTACTCATTGGGAATGATGTAAGTTTACTGATTGATGTGAAATAGTGGTTAGCAGTGCAATTCCAAATGAAAGATTTAGGAGAAGCGCAGTTTGTTCTAGGGATCCAAATCTTCAGGGATCGTAAGAACAGATCGCTGGCCTTGTCTTAGGCATCATATATTGACAAGATGCTTGTAAAATATTTGATGGAGAATATCAAGAGAGGTTTATTACCTTTCAAGCATGGAATTATCTTCTCTAAGGAATAGTGTCCTAAGTGAAGGGATTGGAATTTCCCGCAACAGAAGCAATTGGATGCGTTAATCTCTATATTTTGTTTTACAGAACACAAAAATTTCAGAGTGATGGAAACTATGGAAAAACATAATCCTAAGCACGTTTTCTATAGTTCAAATTTGAGAGGAAAAGATTAAGAAATCACTTACCCATTAAAGACCATTTTTTTGCATTTCTTTCCAATTCGTGTTGTCTTCTCCCAATCCCACAAACACCGCAACTGGACACCACCACGGGGTCTTCCCCATTACTCTCAGGGATGGGATCCGTGCAGAGTTGTGGGTTTGCACATAAATTTGGTAAGAGGTAAGGAGAAAATAATTGAGAGAAGAAAAAACTTCTTTGTATCCAACCAGAAAGTTTGAGAAGAACTAGAGAGAGAGTAAGAGGGAGAAAACTTTATCTCTCCTCATTTGTTACATGAGGGAAGGATATATTAAGGGGTAAGTGAGTTATAATTCCGTCTCCCCCACTCATTAAATTTGAAATAATTAAATTTAAATTCTAAATTTGAATTTAATATATATATTAACCACTATATGTTATATCACATATAGCATATAACCTATAGTTAATATTATATCATATATAACATAAACTATAGTTTATTGTTATCTCAAATAACCTAAGGTATTAATATGAATCAAATTCATTTTAATTTTAACCTATAGTTTTTATATGAATCACATTCATATAAATAAAAATTGAATCATATTCAAATTATAACACCTCTCAATAAAATATATAAATTTAATATGAATAATTCATATTAATTTCAACATATAGTTCCTATATGAATCATATTCATATAATTAATATTTGAATCATGTTCAAACATTTATTTCTCTCATAAACCTATATAAATTTAATATGAATCATATTCACATTAAATTATAACATATAGTTTTTATATGAATTACATTCATATAATTAATATTTGAATCATATCAAATATTTATTTCTCTCATAAAATTATATTTAAACTTAATATGAATCATATTCATATTAAATTTTAACATATAATTTTTCTATGAATCATATTCATATAATTAATATTTGAATCATATTGAAATATTTATTTCTCTTATAAAAATGTATCAACATACATTATATTATATAATGTATCAATATTCACTATTTAGTCGTATCTTAAACAATTAATTCCCTTTAATTAATTTGAAAATTCAAATCATACCAAAATTAATTTGATTCCCATCAGTCCTCACTTAACTAACGAGGGGACCTTATAGACCTATAGATTGAAGCTCTAATGATACAAGATTATTTGATTAAACTCTTTTAATCAAATTAATCAACATTCATTCCTTCGGTATCAGTCCTTCATTCTATATATGCTATTTCAATGAATCTGTATCAGTTCATAGACCGGTAACACTTAAGCTTGAGTTCATTCACCGGAGGGTAAGAGAAAATCACTACTACCGGTCACTCCACTAAAGACCGATAGCTGAACTTTTTGCACTATAGATATATTTCTGTGTCCATTGGATATAACCAATCAACAGTGCATTGACCCTTTACAAATCGGTCGTAAGTACAGTTGCATCAAATTACCTGTACTATAGAAAAGAAGTACCACTTATGACCAAACCCCTATTGGGTACCACTTATGACCAAATTACCTGTACTACAGTTGCATCTAACTTCTTAAGTACCACTGATCCCTCTAATGAACAATTAATCATAGTCCAATTATGACCAAACCCCTATTGGGTGAGACGCCTCATTGTTCAAGCCCTGAAATCAACCCTTAAGAGAGCAATTTATCTAATTACCTGTACTATAGAAAAGAAGTAAATTCCTTCTCGTGTAATTGTGTTCCCAACTCTTCAATCAGATTAATCCCGTAAATGGTAAGCTTATTGAGTTGACGAATCTGGCCACTCTTACCTATCCGAATCAAAGAATGTCCTCATAGGTAAGAGTTCATAACTCACTCAGGATTAAGATCAAGTCACCTATGGTTATCCTAGTGAAATGTAAGTTTCTTCTAACAACGACGTTATAAAGAGAGACTTAACATTTCATGGTCTGGTCTTTATATAAACTCTTTTGTATAAGATACCCCCACTCACATGTCTCCACAAGAATGATCAGGATTAGATCATTTGTAATACTTTACAACAATTGAAACAATTACAAAGCGGACCGTATATGTAGTGTTAATAGGATAAGGCACCCAACCTTATCCATATACTACATACCATTTAGGTTATCACTTAAACATGATCCACTTGTATGTCTCTACATACATGTTTAAGTTATATTAGATAACCTTAGAACTTAGGTTAATGGATTATTACATAAGTAATATAAAATTAATCAACCATTGATTCAATTAACATAAAACTACGAGGCTTTAGGGCATACACCTCAACAATAAGACACCTCAAGAAGTTGAGGAGATGAGACAAGTCCCCTATGCATCGGCTATTGGAAACCTAATGAATGCAATATTATATACTAGACCTGACATTCACTATGCAGTGAGGATAGTCAGTAGATATCAGTCTAATCTAGGATTAGATTACTGGACAACAGTTAAAACCATCCTTAAGTATCTTAGGAGAACGATAAGCTACATACTTATGTATGGGTCTAAAGATTTGATCCTTACAGGATACACTGACTTTGATTTTCAAACTGATAGGGATTCTAGGAAATATACTTCAAGATTAGTGTTCACTCTTAATGGAGAAGCTGTAGTCTAGAGGAGCACTAAGCAAGGTTGCATAGCTAACTCTACCATAGAGGCAGAATACGTAGTGACTTGTGAAGCTGCCAAGGAGGCTGTATGACTTAGGAAATTTTTGATTGATCTAGAAGTTGTTACAGACATGTCAAAGTCCATCACTCTTTAGTATGATAATAGTGGTGCCGTGGCGAATTCTAGGGAGCTTAGAAGCCATAAGAGTGGAAAACACATAATGCAAATATCATCTTATACGGGAGATTATGCATCAAGGAGATGTAATCGTCACGAAGATCAGTTAAGATCACAATGTTGTTAATCCATTTACAAAGGCTCTCATGGCTAAAATATTTGAGGGTCGCTTGAAGAGTCTGGGTCTACGAGACAGGCCTCATCTAGTTTAGAGCAAGTGAGGGATTTTTATTGGCTGCATAATGTATGCCCTAGTTTCTTGTTTTTGTGTATTGTACCTTGTAACTTTACTTTGTATTTATACACTCCACTAGCTTTAGGACCAGTGGGACATTGTTGGAGTTGATGCATTAAATCTCGTGGTCTTGTAGTTCGTAATTATATTTGTACAAACTTATTATTTACCTAATAAAATAAATTGTATTTTATTTCAAATTTAATTGCATTAAACTAAAAACCAATAAACTAAAATTCAAGGTTATTAGATCTAACTTAGACATGTATGTGGAGACATACAAGTGAATCATGTTTAAATAATAACCTAAATGGTCTGTATTTGATGGATAAGGCTGGGTACCTTATCCTAGTGACACTACGGTTATGACCTGCTTTGTAGTTATTATAATTGTTGTAAAGTGCTACAAATAATCTGATCCTGATCATTCACGTGGAGACATGTGAGTGGCAATATCCTATACAAAGAGTTTGTATAAGACCGAACCACGAAATGAATAGTCTCTCTTTATAACACTATTGCTAGAAGAGACTTACATTTCACTAGGATGATCGTAAGTGACTTGAACTGAATCCTTAGTGAGTTATGAACTCTTACCTATGAGGGCAGTCCTTTGATTTGTATGGGTGAGAGTGGCTAGATTCGCTGACTTAGTAAGCCTACCATTTCTAAGATTTGTTTGATTGAGGAGCTGGGAACACAACTACACAAGAAGGAATTCACTCATTCTCTATTGTTAGGGTAAGTAGATAAATTGCTCCCTTAAGGGTTTATTCTGGGTCTTGAACAATGTGACGCCACACCCTTTCCTTACCTGAGAAGAATTATGTTATAGTTAGACTATAAGTAATTGTTCATTCGAGGGATCAGTGGTACCTAAAGAGTTAGCTGTAATTACAGGAGTAAAATGACAATTTGGATCCAACTGTATTTACGAGCAATTTATGAAGGGTTAATGCACTTTTGATTGGTTATATCCAATGGACATAGAAATATATCGATAGTATGAAGAGTGCAACTGTTGGTCTTTAATGGAGTGACTGATAGTTAATGAAAGTTGATTAATTTAACTAAAGAGTTTAATCAATTAATCAAGTATCATTGGAGCTTCAATCTATAAGTCCATAAGGTCCCCTTGTTAGCTCAATAAGGATTAATGAGAATCAAATTAATTTTTGATTAATTTGAATTGTTTTAATTAATTAAAGAGAATTAATTATATAAGATATAATTAATATAATGTATATGATACATTATAATATAAAGTTTTAATGAAAGAAATAAATATTTGAATATGATCGAAATATTAATTATATAAATGTGATTTATATAAAAACTATAGGTTAAAATTAATATGAATATGGTTCATATTAATACTATAAGTTACATGGAAGATTATGAACTACAGGTTACATTATATGTGATATAATATAAACTATAGGTTATATGTTATATGTGATATAATATAAACTATAGGTTATATGTTATATATGATATATACATATAGTGTAATATGTATATATATATATATTAAAGTAGTTACTATATATATTAAATTCAAATTTTGAATGGAGAAGAGTGGTTGGTTTTAGAAACCAACGTGATATCTCATTTGAAAGACAGACGAGACATTAGATAGTGGCTTGGTAGAGTGAGCTTTTTCTTCCTTAGAAGTGTTCTATGAGAAAAATAGAAGATCATCTTCATTCTTTCTCAACTCTTTGTGTAATCTATGTGGAAATTCTTCTCTAAAATATAAAATCCCCCCTTTACCAAAATTGATATATATAGAAGCCCAAAAACTCCCTATTGATTCTCATCCTTGAGAATAACAAGGAAGAAAATGTGGTGGTGCCATTTTGGTTCCTGTATGTTGTGTTCGTGTTGCCGAGTTTGGGAAATCAGTTTTTTTTTTTGTTTGCGTTCGTGCTGTGGAGAGGAAACGTGAAGAGTTGAGTTCTTTAAGGGTAAGCCTCTCGATTATTTTCTCCTCCCTGTTAAATTAGGCAAATGCATGCGTAATTAATTTTAGTTTATCTTGGTTTTTGTCACTCTCAATGTTATGTTCTATAAAACAAAATCGGGATACAACTGCAGCCAATCGCTTCTGCTTTAGGGTATTCCATGTTGGGTCATATATCCTAAAACTCATGGTTTGTAAACAACAAAACTTATTTTGAAAATTCAATAAGTTGTTATTGAAAATATGTATTGCTTATTTCGTTTTAGAAATCCAATAAACTAAAAGACCCGTGACTATTACATGAGTACTTAAATTTTATGTGGAGATGTAAAAGTGGATCAGGTTCAAGTAAATAGTCAAAATGATCTATAGTATATGAATAAGGTTGGGTGCCATATTCTTGTAACACTATTGGATTCGACCCACTTTGTAGTTGTTACAAAGAGTTGTAAAGTGCTACAGACGATGTTATCCTAATTCATATATGTTATGATATAAGGAGTGGGGGCATCCAGTGCAAATGGGTTTGTACAAGATCGGGCGACAAAATTAGTCACTCTTACTTTATAACGCTGTTTACTGTTTAAGACTGACTATTTCAAAGCAATAATCTAGGTAACTTGACCTTAATCCTGAGCTAACTATGAACTCCTATTTATTTAGGATTATTCTTAGATTTGCATAAGTGAGGGTTGGCTCAATAGCACCGACTCAATAAACCTCCATTTCAGGGGGTAAGATCGGGTAGATAACTGGGGACATAGAGTGTAAGATGGAATTCACTCCTACCCGCTTTCAGGGATAGTAGAGAGGTTGTTCCCTTAAGTGTTGATTCCAGGTCTTGAACAAGGGCCCCTACCCTCTCATTGGCCCGAGAGGGACTCGGTTTGTTGATTGAATCACAAATCATTGTTCATTAGAGGATCAGTGGGACTTAAGGAACAAGTGGTAACCTCGGGGGTAAAACAGACATTTGATCGAACCGTTATTACAAACAACCTATGAAGGTTAACTTACTAATCATGGTTATATCGAGTGGATATAATATATTTACAGTGAGGGGAGTGCAACTATGGACTTTAGTGGAGTGACCCATTGGTTAACGAATGAGGGTTAATTCGGTGTAAAAAGTTTAGCCAATTAATCTTGGATCGTCGGAGCCCATGATCTGTAGGTCCGCGAGGTCCTCTTACTAGCTCGTAAATGGATTAGCTTTAGAGTAGCGTGATAAGTTAATTTGAAACGTTCAAATTATAATTTAGCGAATTAGTAATTATATGTGATATAATTACACGTTTAATTTTAGAATTAAATGTATTTTGAGAATCGATTAATATATAAATATGATTTAAATATTAAATTCATGAAGGTGAAATTTGTGTAAATTAATTTAATAATTGATATTAAATTTATTAAATTGTTTAATTAATTATTAATTATAATTTTATTAGAAAATTAATTTTGTAAAATTAATAAAAGTTTTCAATTTTGAAAAATCAGATTGATTCTAGGAATCAAAACTTAAATTGAAAGAACACATAATAAGAAATGTTGGATTTCTCCACTCACAACAATCCCACTTGATTTTGTTTCAATCTTCCAAGCATGAGATGCTCCCCATGCAGCCTCCTTCATTGCATGATTGTCTTGCAATAAATAGAGAAGATGGAAGTAGAAATTGGGCATGCAATTGCTGATGAACTTGCTGAAGTTTTGTTGAAAACTTGTAAGGTTGAAGAAGTATTTTTCAAGTTGCATCAGTGAGCTTCTTTCTCCAAATTTCCTTCATTCAAGCTTATTTTGAATCCCACAACTCAATCTAAAGCTCTAAGAGAATAGTAGGAAAGATCTTGAGGTGGTTCATAACGAGGTTTGGAGAAGATTTGCAGCTGAATTCGTGATTCAAAAGGTTTTACAAAGGTATTACTTGAAACCCTCTTATTATTGTATGAACATGCTTTATTTACAGCTAAAATTAATGAATTAGAATGCTTATTGATCCTTGTTGCTTCCGTTGCATGTTGATATACACCTACAATTAGTATTAGAGCATTATTTAAGCATTCAGTTTGATTTAATTTTTGCTTGGTGCGTGTTTTTCATGAGATATATGAAAATGGTGCACTGATATGGTTTTTTGAGTTTTGGCATTTTGATTGATTTATTTATTCCTTTTTTACATGCAGAGGAAGAAAAAGAAAACTTAAATTTAAAAAAACAATAAACAGAAAGTTTCTTTACCCCTTTTTACTTTTCATGAGAAATTGGCTAAACTAAGGAAAAAGAAAAAGAAAATAGTATTAAAATTTCATTTTATTGACCAATCAGAATTGCCTTCTAGGATCTATAATTGCCTCAAAAGGTCCAATATACATACATTATTTGACCTTAACAGTAGACATAAATCTCCAATTTGGAGAAAGAGGACTTGTCTGATCTTGATTTCTTGAGTAAATTTGTAATTGGCTCTTGTTTGATGAGCTTCTATGTGTGTTCAAGAGTCTATAATTTATTTGGAGTCATTAGAGTTGAAATTAAATTGTAATTGAAGAAAGAAGTGAAGAAGGTCGAGCAGCAGAAACTAGTTCTTCAGCATTTGCTCAAATCTCATTGTTCAAGCTTCGAGCAAGATTTCCATAATTCGAGCGAGAGCAAGAATTTTTTAAGTGAGATTTCATTTCAAGCGAGGTTTTGATGGAATTTTCAAGCGAGATTTCAAGTTCAAATGAGATTTTGAATCGAGTTTGAGCGAGATTTCTAGTTCGAGCTAGATTCTAATGGAATTTCGAGTGAGAGATCAAGTCAAGTGAGATTTTGAATCGAGTTCAAGCAAGAGATCGAGTTGGAACGAGATTTCAATGGAGCTAGTGAGAGATGAACTTTTCGTGACTGAAGTAGCAAGAGCTGAATCAAGCGACACTTGCCTTAGCGAGAGTAGCGAGATTGAACCGAGCGACACCAGAACTAGCGAGAGCAGCTGGTTCAATCGATTTTCTTCAAACCTATCCGGTTCGGCCTCAAATGGTTTTTGGCTGGTCCAGTTCAGGCAATTCTGGTGTGGTTTAAGCTTTTCAGGTCTGGTTTGGAGCAGTACGAGCGATCTGGAAGTGGTTTGGAGTTGTTTCTTGCTGTTTTTGTAACAATTAGGCTTTTGTTTGGTTGTTTATGCCAAAACTAAAACCATATCAGTATGTGTTTAATTATTTATGCATATGATGTATGTTATAACTAAATAAATCTTGTATGTGCATACAATATACCATGTAGCTTTAAAATCCCACCATAGGAAGCATTTTACATGCATTGAAAGTATGTTATAAAATGTTATTGTATATTTATGCATGTTAGGGTTTCTTTTATTTAATATAAATTTTATATTAAATATTAAATGCCTTTGATGTATGTTGTGGATGTTTAACATGTCTAAAATTTTGTAAGTTGTTATAAAATTGGGTTAGACATTTAAAATCTATAACAAAGAATATCTGCATGCTCACGTAGGTTAACCACTCGTTTTAATAGTTAAAATAAGTCGTTAAACTTATAAAACTCGGTTACAAACTCAACTAGTATATAATCCTATCGAAGGCTGGAGGTATTTAAGTTAACGGTCTACGGAACATCTCCTACCTAGGGATTATGGTCGAATTATTAAGCGTTGTTAACCGGTTTTATGAGTAATACGTGAGTGATGTGAGGTTCTAAAACTAGCTTATCACCTGCATCATAAGTTAAATCCAATTATAAAAGTTATACTTGGATAAACACCTAGACTTAGGTTGTTTAATTAGTAGAAACAAACCTAAGAAACGAATACCCCTGTTTAATTGTTAGAACAGTTCACTGGGAGTTTAATAACATATATGATATGCTATTAGAACATTTCAGTGAAAATCAAATAGCGTATATGATATGTTAGAACACTTCAGTGGGAGATTAATAAACATATATGATATGATTATTTCTAGCTCTCACATCCCTAAGAGTTCACGATCGAAATTCATGTGTCACTTGGTGTCACCCTGGAAGTGACCTCCATTCAAAAATTGTTTACATGAATCGAGATTTTTATGAATGGGGGAAGTTGTTCACTTTAAATTCAAATATGATGTTTCGATTTTAAAATTTTCACGTTCTCAAGATGTTCATACCGAAAGGTCCATGCAGCACTTCGTGTCACCCTGGAAGTGACCTCCATCAAGAAAGTGTTTGCGTGAATTGATCATGGTGAATGAGGGGAAGTTATTCATTGGAAAATCAAATATATGATATATTGATTTCAATTCTCATGTCCCTATATAATTCCCACCGTGAGATCCGTGTAGCACTTCGTGTCACCTTAGAAGTGACCTCCATTTGGAAAGTGTTCGTCATAGATCAAGACGAAAGTGAATGAGGGAGGTAGTTCATAGTAAGTGGGTAAAGGATATGTGTCAACATATCCTACGGTCTCTTCTATTGGTTTGAACCATGAGATTCCTATGTTGCACTTGCTTGTCGTCTTTAATTCGACCTCGCTAGTCGTTGAACGGCGACTATCCCCATGGAGGATTTTAGCATAGGATTCGGAACAACTCAAACTCCAGAAATGGATAGGATTTCTAAAGTTGGTTTCAACTTTGACTTTCAAACTTCGGGAGCATTGTTGGGATCGGACTTTTAAGGTTTGAAAACAGAGGGTTATACTTACAGAATTACTAAAGAGTTAGTAATTTCTGACAAAAAACTGTAGCTAAATGACTATTAGAATATGAGTTATTCTGGATATAGTATTTAGTCAAGAATGTCTTACTGTAGTATTGTTGCAAAAATAATCTTGGGTATATTATTACTTTGCTAAAACTTGATTGAGTTTAAAAAGCAATTCATTTATAAAATTTGTTTATATTTTCAGAATGACGAGTTCACTAATACAATTGTTGGTATATGATAAACTGATTGGGGATAATTATGCAACTTGAAAATCAAATCTGAATATTATACTGGTGATAGACGATTTACGGTTCATCTTAACAGAGGATTGTCCTCCCATTCCAAGCTCTAACGCAAACCGAACTGTTCGGGATGCATACGTAGATGGATTAGGGAAAATGACAAAGCCCGTGCCTATATCCTCATCAGAACGTCTGATGTTTTGGCAAAGAAACATGAGGTTATAGATACTGCCAAAGAGATTATGGAATCTCTATGAGGGATGTTCGAACAACCGTCCTTCTCCCTAAGGCATGATGCTATCAAGTATGTTTACAACTGCCCCATGAAAGAGGGGGCCTCTGTTTGTGAACATGTCCTGGACATGATGGTCCACTTCAATGTGATAGAAGTAAATGGCGCTGTCGTTGACGAGAGAAGTCAAGTCGGTTTTATTCTAGAATCTTTTTTGAAGAGTTTTCTGCAGTTCTGCACGAACGCACTTATGAATAAAATTGAATATAACTTAACTACTTTTTTGAATGAGCTACAGGCTTACCAGACAATAGTGAGAGCTAAAGGTATGGAACTGGAAGTACATGTTACTACTGCTGAGAAGAGAGGAACGTCCTCCAAAAAGCCTGATGTTGCTTCTGTTGAGGTTGATGCCCTAAAGTCTCGTGTCCTGTAGTTTGTAAACAATTTATATGAACGCTTATGATGTATAATATATGATATTTTACTTCACTTCTTGATTTTTCTCATTTGAATGTTTCATTTGCTTTACCACAAACTAATAAACTAAAATCCCTGGTTATCTTTATGTAACTTAAGCATGTATGTGGTGACATACAAGTAGATCATATCTTAAGTGATAACCAAAATGATTTGTAGTATATGGATATAGGAGGGAAACCTTATCCTGACGAGACATGAGAATGTTATATGAGAAAAATAGTCTATAGTATATGGACAGATGAGACATTAGAATGTGGCTTGGTAAAGTGAGCTTTCGCTTCCTTAGAAGTGTTCTATGAGAAAAATAGAAGATCATCTTCATCCTTTCTCAACTCTCTGTGTAATCTATGTGGAAATTCTTCTCTTAAAAATAAAATCCTCCCTTTACCAAAATTGATATATAGAAGCCCAGAAACTCTCTATTGATTCTCATCCTTGAGAATAACAAGGAAGAAAATGTGGTGGTTCCATTTTGGTTCACTATATGTTGTGTTCATGTTGCCGAGTTTGGGAGATCAATTTTTGTTTTTGTTTTTGTTCGTACTATGGAGAGGAAATGTGAAGAGTTGAGTTCTTCAAAGGAAAGCCTCTCGATCATTTTCTCCTCTCTGTTAAATCAGGTGAATGCATGCTTAATTAATTTTAGTTTATCTTGGTTTTTGTCACTCTCAATGTTGTTTTCTATAAAACAAAATGGGGATACAAGTGCAGTCAATCGCTTTCGTTTTAGGGTATTTCATGTTGGGTCTTATGACTAAAACTCATGTTTTGTAAACAATAAAACTTATTCTGAAAATTCAATAAGTTGTTATTGAAAATATGTATTGCTTATTTCATTTTAGAAATCCAATAAACTAAAAGACCCATGACTATTACATGAGTACTTGAACTTTATGTAGAGACATGAAAGTGGATCAGGTTCGGGTAAATAGTCAAAATGATCTATAGTATATTAATAAGGTTGGGTCCCTTATTTTGGTAACACTATTGGATTCGACCCACTCTGTAGTTGTTACAAAGAGTTGTAAAGTGCTACAGACGATGTGATCCTAATTCTACATGTTATGACATGAGGAGTGGGGGCGTCCAGTGCAAATGGGTTTGTACAAGATCGGACGACAAAATTAGTCACTCTTACTTTATAACGCTGTTTACTGTTTAAGACTGACTATTTCAAAGCAATAATCTAGGTAACTTGACCTTAATCCTGA
>NC_052360.1:60507035-60631824 GCF_009727055.1 Benincasa hispida | reverse complement strand
GCTACCTATGAACTCCTATTTATTTGGGATTATTCTTAGATTGCATAAGGTGAGGGTTGGCTCAACAGCACCGACTCAATAACCTCCCATTTTCAAGGGTAAGACCGTTTAGAGAATAACTGGGGACATAGAGTTATAAAGATGGAGATTGCATTTCCAACCCGCTTTTCAAGGATAGTAGAGAGGTTGTCTTCGCTGTAGAGTTAAGCTGACTTCTGTCTTAAACAAGGGGCCCCACCCTTTCTTTGGCCTGAAAGGAGACTCAATTTTTTGATTAATCACAAATTAATTGTTCATGTAGAGGATCAGTGGGACTTAAGGAACAAAAGGTAATCTTGGAGTAGTAATAAGATATTTGACCAAAGCGCAATATTAGAAACAACCTGTGAGGTTTAACTTATCTAATCATGGTTTATCGAGTGACGCTAATAATTACAGCGAGGGAAATGCAACTATGGGCTTTAGTGGAGTGACCCATTAGTTAACGAATGGGGGTTAATTCGGTGTAAAGAAGTTTACCAATTAATCTTGATCGTTAGAGCCCATGATCTGTTGGTCCGCAAAAGGTCCCTACTAGCTCGTAAAGGATTTAGTTTTAGGAGTAGCCGTGATAAGTTAAATTTGAAATGTTCAAATTAGAATTTAAAGGGAATATAATGTATATGTGATATAGTATTCAACGTTTAATTTTAGAATTACGGAATGGAGAATTAATATATTTAATATATTAAATATTAATTCAATGGAATTTAGTAAAATAATTTAATAGTGATATTAATAATTAAGATTAAATTAATTTTAATTAATTAATTTTAATTTTATAGAATTAAATTGTTGTAAAAATTAAAAATTTTCAATACTGAAAATCAAATTGAATTTTAGATATCAAAAATTGAAATTGGAAAAAAACACATAATAAGAATGTTGGATTTCTCCACTCACAGCCAAGTTTGCTCACAACAGTCCCGACACTATGAATTTTCCTTTAATCTTCCAAGCATGAGGTGCTCTCCATGCAGCCCTCCTTATTGCATGATCTGTCTTGTAATAATATAGATTAAATACGGAAGTGGAAATCGGCATGCCAATTGGGTGGTATGAACTTGCTGAAGTTTTGTGTGAAAACTTGTAAGGTTTATGGAAGTGTTCTTCAAGTTGCATCAATGATCTTCTTTCTATAGACTTCCTTCATTCAAGCTTATTTTGAAGTCCCACAACGTCCAATCAAAGCTCTAAAAGAAAGTAGGGAGAGTCTTGAGGTGGTTCACACCGAGACTTTGGAGGTACGATTTGCAGCTGAATTTGTGATTCAAAAGGTTCTAAACAAAGGTATTACTTGAAACCCGTCTATTTATTGTATGAACATGTTTTTTATTACAGCCAAAATTAATGAATTAGAATGCTATATTGATCCTTGTTCTTCAGCTGGCATGCTGTCGCTTTTGCTTTCAGCTCATGCTGATATACTCCTACATTCCACACCACTTTAGATTCATCATTGAAAGAAGGGGAGTCCTACTTAAAGGAAAGATTTGAGGCTTGAGGATTCATCCGAGAGTTAATTTGAGTTGTATTTTTCTTAGTTTTTTATTTTTCATTAATTCTTATACTTATTTTTAATTTTTTTCTTTTTTCCCATTCAAAACTCATGTTTTAGCTATGATTCTTGATTAATAAAAGTTTTATTATTTTCAAAATCATGAGCTAAAATCATGTGCTATGCCACTAAATTTTCTGTGGCTTTAATAATGTTGCACCTCATACCAAACTTGAAATTTATGCATTCTGTCTTTGTTGAATTAAAAGATACAATTGATAAATCAAATTGACTACTTTAATTTAAAATATACGCAAAACTATAATATTGAAGAAGGTTTAGGATATAAGTGGAACGTTACAAAGGGGTATGAGAACTAAGAGCCTAAAATAGGAGAATTAATCCGCCTAGAAATAAAGGGACGCGTAGGGATAAGATAATCTAAACTAACTAATGTAAGATCCAACTAACTATGAATACATTAAGCGTTGCTACTTAGATATCCTTAAGGAACTTGACACAGAGACCGGATAAGGAGTAGTAAATTCTGTTCATCATATTTCACTATCTTGGTATGATGTGGTTCACGTCACTTATGGCGTAGAACCAAAAAGTTGAAGCCATTGTTTACCCTATTCGATACCATCGTTTGCCTATCTTTTAAATCTAAAGTTCACTATTCACAACCTAATTTTCCACTTGTTATCTTTGTTACATTTAGTTATAGTGATAACAAATTAATTTAGAATAGTTCCTGTGGGTTTACTCTAGGAATATTCCAAAGGTTTATTATTATTCAACACTGTATGCTTTGCATGGTGATCTAACTTTATTCATATATTTTTGTTTACTCATACATTTGATTGATCAAAGTTTTTTGGTCAGTTGTTGGGACTAGTGGAATTTTTAGTTTAATTTGTTGATTGTGATCGATTAATGCAAATCGCACTTGACTCTGTTTTAGGTTTAAAAATTTAACTCATTTTTGATTGCTGTATTTTTTTTCAAGGATGAGTCAGTGGCATAAGAAGAAGTACCTTGCCTTTCTCAATTAGATCCTGAAATAGAAAAGGAGCCTTTCGCTGCTAGAGACAAGAATAAAGGCGAAGCGTCAAAGAGCAGAAGGAGTTGAGCGGCACAAGAGAGTTTGCTAAAAGTTGCAATTTGTGCGACTAGTGTCGATCATGGAATTTCCCCTCTTGGAAACGATCCTGCCTTAAATTGTCCTTCCATGAACGAAGGACAACAAAATAAAACACATGTCCACCAACAACTAATCCCTATTTCATTGGTAGAAGATAGAGACAAGAGGCCATTAAAAACTACGTACGCTTCCAATTCTATGATCCATCAATTGATATGCCCCACATTTGAACATGAAATCCTTGGATGTTCCAGATGTTAACTCATTCTGGCTCAATTTGGCCAAGGATACTCAATGAAGATCCCCATTAAACGATCTTAAAACTTTTTATTAGAATTTGTCGTTCTTTCAAGTTAATGGTGTTTCTGAAGAGACTCAGACGAAACTTTATTTTCCCTAATTTCTTGTAGGGAGAACACATAAGCATGGCTTACTCATTTCCTCGTAACTTCATTTACACATGGGACAACCTTGTAGCATAAGATTCCTGAGAAAATTTCCGCTCTTAACAAAATGCCAAAATATACGGGGAGACATCATAGCCTTCAGGCAATCCTTCATCTGAAATTACTTTGGATGGCACATGGATTAGATTCCAGAAGTTTGTGAGAAATTGCCCCACATCATGGACTCCCAGCATAGCATTGTGATGGAACTTCTACAATGGGTTGAACCCAAGCCAAAAAACAATGGTGAATGCAATCCGTAGGAGGAATCTTTGCTTATAAAACCCCGTGGAATGAAATACAAGAATTTATGGATATATTGTGAATAACAGACCAATTAAGAGAGAATTTAGAGTACCATGTTCACAAAAAACAATAGTTGAAATTTTACAAGAAGTTGAATATGCTTGGTGTCCATGAACCAACAGGTTGTCACACCATAACAATATTATTCAAAATTTTTGTGTTGGTTTTCATAGAAAGTGGCAAGTTGTTAAAGCTAACCTTAACTCAAAACCTGTGAAATTTGTAATGTGAACCATGTATCTAGTGAATGTTATGTATAACCCCCATTCGGTGTGCTAATGTAGGTTACCAAAAGGTGGCAAAGTATTGGGAATCCTTATTACACACTTATAACCCAGGATGGAGTCAACCCGAATTTTGCAAGGTGCAAATATTTAACAGTGGTTACAAGTACATTATCTAATAGGTGGACGACTCTTCTAGAATTTCCCTCAAAGCGCCATGAAAACAATGCTGGGCGCAAGCTACCACACCCCTTCCTTTGAGAAGAGCTTTACAAAATGGTAGATTTTACTGAGAAGAATATATGGGCAAGAAATGATATTGCTTTCGTAATTTGGAGACTTCAAGTTGGGTAGCTAGCAAGGAGAACCAGAGCAAACCTCTAGGGACATTGCCCAGTAGCAGAAAGGCCGCAAAGTCAAATGAAAAAGAACAATGCAATGTCTGTCAACACCTCAGAAAGTGGACTAGAAATATGAAAATCGAAAATTCCTGGTGAGTAAGAACAGAGCCATGAGAGAATCAAAAAATGTTAAGTCTAAGGAGGAGATGACCCCAGGAGCTGAAAGAAAAAAAAAGATAGTCGAAAAAGACAAAAAAAAAAATGGAGATGAAGGCAAGATGTCGGTAGTTGCAAAAGAGAAAAATACAGTACACAATGTATAAATACCACATACCCTTCATTCAGAAGATTACACAAAGGCGAACTAAAGACTACACAATTTAGAAGTTCTTGATATTTTAAAAGCAGTTTAAATATCAATATCCCATTAGTTTAAGGCATTAGAGAAATGCTCCAATTACGTGAAATTTCTAAAGACATTCTATCAAGAAGCAAAAACTACCACGAGTAACAAAAAACATTTACACTAAACCAAGTGGTTACAGTGCCTGGGTTAGTACATGATTTTCCCAAAGATAAAAGACCTCGGGAAAATATACCTTCTCGTGTTTCTATTGGAGGACAAAAGTCGTAGGAAAAGTACTTGTGCACATCTGGGAGCAAGCTTAATCTGATGCCTTATTCAAATGTTTAGCACAACTAAGGATTTGGGAAGCTATAGCCGACGATGTTAACTCCTACTTTAGCTGACAGACTCCACCATCAAGCTAATAGGGAAGATAAAAGACATATTGTGAAAAGTAGACAAGGTTATTTCCTGCAAGACTTCATCATTAATGGATTGTGAAGCAGATAAGAAAGTTCCTATAAAGCCGGGGGTGACCATGTCTAGCAAGTAGACGAAACACTAATTGATGTTGCAAAAGGTAAAGTTGATTATGAGGATTAATGAATTAAAAGATTACTTCTATAGAGTTAAAAGCATAAAATATTCCAGGAGACATGGAAGAATGGTTCTTTATTAAAGAGTCTAAAGCCCTTGACCGCCAATGAGATACATGAGTGTCATAAAAAAGGAAAAGCTCGCGAGAATGAGTTGGCATGAGGAAACCAAGGAATGAGTTGAAGAAGTTTAATTAACTTGCATAATATAGCACGTTACACTAAAAACAACTCTTCAAGAAAGGTAATCACCAAATCATCTAAGCTTACAGAGGAAACATCCACACAACCAAAACAAGATGTGATGGAGCCTACCAATGTGCCATTCAATCGATATTTTTTTCTATCTTTTGAAAAATTGATAATCCCTTTAAAGATGAGATGTAAAAAGAATAAGGGCTTTAGAAAGAGAAGAAGAACAGAACCTAAAAAGAAGGAAATAGTTTCTACTGCAAGTTTTGAAGGGATGGGGCACAAAGCAACTATTAGCGCTCATGTGATGGATCAATCAGTTTTCAAGGCAGTAAAGAATGCTTTCAAATGTTCGACAACAACTAGAGGCATACTGGAAAGAGGTGTTGAGTCAAGACAAAATCTTTGTCTTGGTCATGAAGAGTAAGCTCGAGCTCCAATGTACAAGTACATTCTTTTCATTACTTTATCTTTTTTTGTTATGTTATGTCACTATTTTACTTTGTAAAAAAAAAAAGTTATGAGTTTTATCTCCTCAATAAATTTAAGCTTTTTCTAGCTGGTTTTCTTTTCTAGAAGCGGTATTTCAATGACTGTAGAAAAACTCGAGGGAGTTTATTTAATTGAATGAACTTCTAACAAATTTTCATTTGAGCTTGTGCACATTAGAGAAAAGGTAAGAGAAAGGAAAATGCACCCGCATCAACAGGAAAAATTAGGGTTTTGGTGATGTAACTTCAGCTAATTGGGCTAGGCCTACCTAATAATAAGTTGACTTGCCTCAATTAAATTCACATCAATTTTTGACCTACCAGGAGAAACACTCAATTTCCCTCCAAAAGTCACTGGGCGATTAAACCCACTGTGGGAGTATCATCTCTCTGAAAATCTCACAATTTAGCCCGCATTTTTCTCGCTAAACATGAAATCGAATCCTAAGTTCATTCTCAAAGTTGATCGTTTGTTGGGTGGTCAACGTTTCATACGAAAGAGAGATTATCAGCGTTTGGAGATTCAATGTTTGGAAGGGAGGATGCACAGTGCACTTTTAGAGCAAATGCCTCCCCTTCCGTTTTGTCTTCCTCTAAGCATCCTAAGATGCAAAAGGAGCATTGAAAGTGCTCGATTGGTTTTTGAAAGAGGAAGGAAAAAGAGAACCCATGCTCGATCAGACATGTAAGAACCTTGTGTCCGTTCACAAGCTTTTTTGAAAGATTACATGTTGGGGTTGATGCCTAAAAGTCTCGTGTCTGTCGTTTTGTAACAGTTTGTACGAACGGCTTGTGTTGTATGAAATATATGATATTGTACTTTACATATTAAATTATTTAATTAATTAATTATTATTAATTTTATTAGAAAATTAATTTTGTAAAATTAATAAAAGTTTTCAATTCTGAAAAATCAAATTGATTTTAGAAATCAAAATTGAAATTGGAAAAACACATAATAAGAAATGTTGGATTTCTCCACTCACGACCAAGTTGCTCACAACAGTCCCACTTGATTTTCCTTTAATCTTCCAAGCATGAGGTGCTCTCCATGCAGCCTCCTTCATTGCATGATTGTCTTGTAATAAATAGAAAATACGGAAGTGGAAATCGGGCATGCAATTGGTGATGAACTTGCTGAAGTTTTGTTGAAAACTTGTAAGGTTGATGAAGTGTTCTTCAAGTTGCATCAATGATCTTCTTTCTATAAACTTCCTTCATTCAAGCTTATTTTAAGTCCCACAACTCAATCTAAAGCTCTAAAAGAAGTAGGGAAGATCTTGAGGTGGTTCACAACGAGATTTGGAGACGATTTGCAGCTGAATTTGTGATTCAAAAGGTTCTACAAAGGTATTACTTGAAACCCTCTTATTATTGTATGAACATGTTTTATTTACAGCCAAAATTAATGAATTAGAATGCTTATTGATCCTTGTTACTTCAGCTGCATGCTGTCCTTGTTGCTTCAGCTGCATGCTGATATACTCCTACATTCCACACCCTTTAGATTTCACATTGAAAGAGGGGAGTCTACTTAAGGAAAGATTTGAGGCTTGAGGATTCATCCGAAGTTAATTTGAGTTGTATTTTTCTAGTTTTTATTTTTCATTTAATTCTTATACTTATTTTATTTTTCTTTTTTCCATTCAAACTCCATGTTTTAGCTATGATTCTTGATTTAATAAAGTTTATTATTTCAAATCATGAGCTAAATCATGTGCATGCCCTAAATTTTCTATGGCTTAAATAATGTTGCACCTCATACCAACTTGATTTATGCATTCTCTTTGTTGAATTTAAAGATACCATTGATAAATCAAATTGACTACTTAATTTAAAATATAGCAAAACTATAATATTGAGAAGTTAGGATATAAGTGGACGTCACAAAGGGGTATGAGACTAAGAGCCTAGAAATAGGAGGATTAATCGCCTTAGAAATAAAGGACGCCGTAGGATAAATAATCTAAACTTAACTAATGTAAGATCCAACTAACTATGAATACATTAAGCGTTAGCTACTTAGATATCTTAAAGGAACTTGACACAAGACCGGATAGGAGTAGTATTCTGTTCATGCATATTTCACTATCTTGGTATGATGTGGTCACGTCACTTATGGCGTAGAATCCAAAAAGTTGAAGCATTGTTAGCCCCTATTCGATTACCATCGTTTGCTATTTTTAATCTAAATTCTCAACTATTCACAACCTAATTTTCCACTTGTTATCTTTGGTTACATTTAGTTATAGTGATAAACAAATTAATTTAGAACTAGTCCTGTGGGTTTAACTCTAGGAATATTCCAAGGTTTATTAATTATTCAACACTGTATGCTTGCATGTAGATCTAACTTATTCATATATTTTTGTTACTCATACATTTGATTGATCAAGTTTTTGTCACCGTTGTTGGGGACTAGTGGAATTTTTAGTTTATTGTTGATTGTGATCGATTAATGCAATCGCATTGACTCTGTTTTAGGTAAAATTTAACTCATTTTGATTGCTGTATTTTTTTTTCAAGGATGAGTCAGTGCATAAGAAGAAGTACCTGCCTTTCTCAATTAGATCCTGAAATAGAAAGGACCTTTCGCTGCTAGAGACAAGAATAAAGGCGAAAGCGTCAAGAGCAGAAGGAGTTGAGCGCACAAGAGAGTCTTGCTAAAGTTGCATTTGTGCGACTAGTTCGAATGGATTCCCCTCTTGGAAACGATCCTCTTATTCCTTCCATGAACGAAGGACAACAAAATAGAAACCAATGTCCACCATAACAACCTAAATCCTATCTTCATTGTAGAAGATAGAGACAGAGCCATTAAAAACTACGTAGCTCCAATTCTAGATCCATCAATTGATATGCCCACATTTGAAATGAAATCTTTGATGTTCCAGATGTTAAACTCATTCGGTCAATTTGCCAGGATACCTAATGAAGATCCCCATAAACATCTAAAACTTTTTATTAGAATTTGTCGTTCTTTCAAAGTTAATGGTGTTTCTGAAGAGTCACTCAGACGAAACTTATTTCCCTATTTCTTGTAGGGAGACACATAAGCATGGCTTGACTCATTTCCTCGTAACTTCATTACCACATGGGACAACCTTGTACATAAGATTCTTGGAAAATATTTCCCTCTTAACAAAAATGCCAAATATAGGGGAGACATCATAGCCTTCAGGCAATCTTCATCTGAATCTTTGGATGGCACATGGATTAGATTCCAGAAGTTGGTGAGAAATTGCCCACATCATGGACTCCCAGCATGCATTGTGATGGAACTTCTACAATGGGTTGAACCAAGCCAAAAAACAATGGTGAATGCATCCGTAGGAGGATCTTTGCTTAAAAACCCCGTGAATGAAATACAAGAAATTATGGATATAATTGTGAATAACAACCAAAATTAGAGAGATTTAGAGTACATTTCACAAAAACAATAGTTGAAATACAAGAAGTTGATATGCTTGTGTCCATGAACCAACAGGTGTCAACCATCAACAATATTATTCAAAATTTTGTGTTGGTTCATAGAAAGTGGCAGTTGTTAAAGCTGAACCTTAAACTCAAACCTGTGAAATTTGTAATGTGAACCATGTATCTAGTGAATGTATGTATAACCCCCATTCGGTGTGCTATGTAGGTTACCAAAAGGTGCAAAAGTATTGGGATCCTTATTCCAACACTTATAACCCAGGATGGAGGTCAACCCGAATTTTGCAAGGGCAAAATTTAACAGTGGTACAAGTACATCTCAATAATAGGTAAGGACGACTCTTCTAGAATTCCCTCAAGCGCCATGAAACAATTGCGGGCGCAACTACCACCACCCCTTCTTGAGAAGAGCTTTACAATGGTAGATTTACTGAAAGAATATATGGCAAGAAATGATATTGCTCTTCGTAATTTGGAGACTCAAGTTGGGTAGCTAGCCAAGGAGACCCAGAGCAAACCTCTAGGGACATTGCCCAGTAGCACAAAGGCCGCAAAGTCAAATGAAAAAGAACAATGCAATGTTGTCACACTCAGAAGTGGACTAGAATATGAAAGATCGAAAATTCCTGGTGAGTAAGAACAGAGCCATGAGAAAGAATCAAAAAATGTTAAGTCTAAGGAGGAGATGACCCCAGGAGCTGAAAGAAAAAAAAAGATAGTCGAAAAAGACAAAAAAAAAAATGGAGATGAAGGCAAGATGTCGGTAGTTGCAAAAGAGAAAAATACAGTACAAATGTATAAACCACCAATACCCTTCATTCAGAGATTACAAAAGGCGAACTAAGATACACAATTTAAGAAGTTCTTGGATATTTTAAAGCAGTTAAATATCAATATCCCATTAGTTGAAGCATTAGAGAAAATGCCCAATTACGTGAAATTTCTAAAGGACATTCTATCCAAGAAGCAAAAACTACCAGAGTACAAAACATTTACACTAACCAAGTGTTACAGTGCCTGGGTTAGTACAAGATTTTCCCAAAGATAAAAGACTCGGGAAATATTACCTTCTCGTGTTCTATTGGAGGACAAAGTCTAGGGAAAGTACTGTGCAATCTGGGAGCAAGCATTAATCTGATGCCTTATTCAATGTTTGCACAACTAAGGATTTGGGAAGTAAAGCCGACGATTGTAACTCCTCACTTAGCTGACAGATCCACCATCAAGCTAATAGGGAAGATCAAAGACATATTGGTGAAAGTAGACAAGGTTATTTCCTGCAGACTTCATCATTATGGATTGTGAAGCAGATAAGAAAGTTCCTATAAGCCGGGGGTGACCATTCCTAGCAATAGGACGAACACTAATTGATGTGCAAAAAGTATAGTTGATTATGAGGATTAATGATTAAAAGATTACTTCTAATGAGTTAAAAGCATTAAAATTTCCAGGAGACATGGAAGAATGTTCTTTAATTAAAGAGTCCTACAGCCTGACCCCCCATGAGATACATGAGTTCATAAAAAAGGAAAGCTCGCGAGATGAGTTGGATGAGGAAACAAAGGATGAGGTTGAAGAAGTTAATTACTTGCATAATATAGCCAACGTTACACTAAAAACACTCTTCAAGAAAGGTAACACCAAATCATCTAAGCTTACAGAGGAAAACATCCAACAACCAAAACAAGATGTGATGGAGCCTACCAATGTGCCATTCAAATCGATATTTTTCTATCTTTTGAAAAAATTGAGTATTCCCTTTAAAAAGATGAGATGTAAAAAGAATAGGGCCTTTAGAAAGAGAAGAAGAAAAGAACCTAAAAGAAGGAAATAGTTTCTACTGCAAGTTTGAAGGATGGGGCACAAAAGCAACTATCTAGCTCATGTGATGGATCAATCAGTTTTCAAGGCAGTAAAAGAAATGCTTTCAAAATGTTCCGACAACAAATAGAGGCATACTGGAAAGAGGTGTTGAGTCAAGACAAAATCTTTGTCTTGGTCTAAGAGTAAGATCGAGCTCCAAATGTACAAGTACATTCTTTTCATTACTTTATCTTTTTTTGTTATGTTATGTCACTATTTTACTTTGTAAAAAAAAAAAGTTATGAGTTTTATCTGCCTCAATAAATAAGCTTTTTCTAGGCTGGTTCTTTTCTAAGAAAGCGGTATTTCAGATGACTGTAGAAAACACCTCGAGGGAGTTTATTTAATTGAATGAACCTTCTAAATTTTCATTTGAGTGTGCACATTAGAGAAAAGGTAAGAGAAAGGAAATGCACCCGCATCAACAGGAAAAATTAGGGTTTGGTGATGTAACTTCAGCTAATTGGGCTAGGCCTACCTATAAATAAGTTGACTTGCCCTCAATTAATTCACATCAATTTTTGACCTACCAGGAGAAACACTCAATTTCCCTCCCAAAGTCACTGGCGATTAAACCCACTTGGGAGTTCATCTTCTTGGAAAATCTCACAATTTAGCCCCAATTTTCTCGCTAAACTATGAAATCGAATCCTAGTTCATTCTCAAAGGGTTGATCGTTGTTGGGTGGTCAAACGTTCATACGAAAGAGAGATTGATCAGCGTTTGGAGATTCAATGTTTGAAAGGGAGGATGCACAGTGCACTTTAGAGCAAATGCCTCCCCCTTCCGTTTTGTCTTCCTCTAAGCATCCTAAGATGCAAAAGGAGCATTGAAGTGCTCGATTGGTTGAAAAGAGGAAGGAAAAAGAGAAACCCATGGCTCGATCAGACATGTAAGAACCTTGTGTCCGTTCACAAGCTTTTTGAAAAGATATACATGTTGGGGTTGATGCCCTAAAGTCTCGTGTCCTGTAGTTTGTAAACAGTTTGTACGAACGCTTGTGTTGTATGATATATGATATTTACTTTACATCTTGATTTTGCTTAGTTGTTTGTTTTATTTGCTTTTACCGCATACCAATAAACATAAAATTCCTGGTTATCTGTATGTAACTTAAACATGTATGTGGTGACATACAAGTGGATCATGTCTGGAGTGATAACAAAAATGGTCTATAATAGATGGATATATGAGGGAAACCTTATCTTAGTAACGCTACGGATGCGACCCGCTTTGTGGAATGGTCATAAGTGTTATGACTTATCACAGATGGTCTGATCCTGATTATTCGTGTAGGGGACATGCGAGCAAGGGCGTCCTATATAAAGAGTTTGTATAAGACCTGACCATGAAGTGTTAACATCTCGTTATATAACACCGTTCATCACAGACTTCACTTCACTAAGATGACCACAGGTAACATGACCTCAATCCTGAGTGACTTTGGAACTCCTGCCATTGAGGGCAGTCCTTTGATTTGTATGGATGCGAGTGGCCAAGTCGTCGATTCAAACCTACCATTTTTGGGTTCGTCTTATTTAGGAGCTGGGAACTCAGCTACACAAGATGGTATTCACTCCTTCCCCGAGGCAGGGGCAAATAGATAGAGAGCTCCCTTAAGGGCTGATTTCAAGGCTTGAACAATGTGACACCACACATCTTCTCTTGGTTCAAGAACATCTTCTCTTGGTTCGAGAGGTGTTCACACATAGTTGGACTATGTTGTATTGTTCATTAGAGAAATCAGTAGTACTTAATGAGTGAGATGTAACTATAGGGGCAAAATGGTAAATTGGCCCAACTATACTTACGAGCATCTGGGAAGGATCATTGTACTCATGATTGGTTATATCTGATGGACATAGAAATATATCTGTAGTAAGAAGAGTTTAGCTGTTGGTCTTTAGTGGAATGTCTGGCAGTTAACGGATGGTGGATCTCGTGGCTAAAGAGTTTAGTCAACTATTCACGTACCATTGGAGCTTCGAGCCAAAGGTCCATAAGGTCCCCTAGGTAGCTTGGATAAAGTCGAGAATCAGTTTTTGGGTCCGTTTGAAATGTTCAAATTGACAAGAGGGAGTTCGATTATATATGATATAATTGAAGTGATTAATTATATATGATATGATCGATTAAATGTATGAGATACATTATATTGGAGGAAATTAGATATAAATATGATTTATATCAAGTGGGGGAGAAATTACCATAGTAGATATATGATATCAAACTATAGGTTAAGAATATAATATGATTATATTCATTTATTAATTAATTGGTTAATTATGTGATAATTGGCCGATAACTTCTCCTCAATCATATGTTAGTGGAAAATTCAGTATTTAGTTATTGTAATTGCAGAATAAAATAAAAATTTGTTTCATTTTGCAAAGAATTCGAAAAAATCGCAAAAGTTGTGAAAACGTTTCGATTACTAGCTGAGAGCCTATACGATAGAACCTTACGCTTAAATGATCGCACACCCTGCGTCTAAACGATCGCACGCAGTCTCTAAACAATCACTTAGCTTTTCTAAACGATCGCCTAGCGTACCGAGTTTTCTAAATGATCGCTTACCTATTACTAGACGATCGATTAGTAAAACCTACACGATCGTGTAGCTTTCTCTAAATGATAAGAATCTGCTATACGATAGCCTTCTCCCACTTGCTTATCAATCAACACGATCAACCCTTTCCTCCTTCCTCTACCAAATTCAACAAAGACCACTCTTTGGATTCTCACTTCGAGAATACCAAGGGCTCTAAGTGGTGGTGTTGTCCCTGATCCTTCTTGCTCGTCCTTGTTCGTTTGCTGCCGTTCGTGTATACGATCGTGGTGCCATAGCCGACTGTTTTGCTGGGTGATAAAGATCGTAGAGGGTTGCTTCCACTGGGTTGAGTTTTTTTGTGAAGACAGTCTTCAACTAGTATGTGAACTCAATCTTTTGTATTTTATTTGTCAAAGCATGCCGTTAATTAGTGTTAAATTGCATAACTATTTATTAGAATGTGTGTGTGGTATTTCGGTCACAATGAAATCGAAAAGATTCAAACGCGCTCATGGATTCTCTTCGTTAATAGTTCCTTTAATTGGTATCAGAGCCAGGTTTTGATATTTCAATTTCATTGTTGTAACGAATTACATATACATTCTTGGTGGGTGCATATCTGCTCTTTTTAATTTTTAAAATGTTGTGGATGTGTGGATTAATGGAGTTTTCTGGGATGTTAGCCTCAGTTTAATTTAATTCTTTTAAATTTTCGGTTTCTTGTAAAGGCCCCTGCGTTTTTGGGCATTATTAATTGTTATCGAGTCTGTAATTCAAACTCAGTTTGAGTGTTGAGTCATTCGTAAAGAAGATTGAAGCAAGGGTTGCTATTCTTCGAGGAAAAAGACGATCAAGGGTTGATCTGGTCATGTAGACGATGAGGTAAGCGATCGCTGAGTATCAGATGCTCGGGTATTGTTTTAACACGCATACACACTAGACGATCATTTAGCTCAGTAAGCTTCATTGCTTAGTAATGACTAAATGATCACTTAGCAACGCACGGTAAATCATTTACCTTTCGCCGCATTAAGCGATCGCCTAGGCGATCAGGCTTCACAGCCTCATTGTTGTCTAAGCGATCATTTAGCTTTTGCGCCTATCATCTAGTGTGCATTGAGCGATCGTTTACCTTTGCCGTTAAATGATGGAGTTCTTCTGGTGGTTCAAGACCTGGTTCGCCTGTGAATCGATTTTGTTTGATGAAAAATGTAATAGATAGAGTTATTTCATTCCGGTTTTTTGTAAAGGTTCATCCCGGTCCATTAATCCTTGGTTTATTACATGCAATGTATGGTTTTTATATGTCATATGGTATGCACATTAAATCCCACCTCAGGTTATGCATTGGTCATGCATCATTTTTTTATTGTAAATGTTATAATTTAGAGAAGCATGATTTAATTTTGTAAGAGCATGCTCATGCAACATGTAATATAAGAGTTATATTTATGCATGCATAAAAAGCATTGACATGCATCATCTTTATATTATAATTGTTCTAGTATAAGGGTGAATGAAAAGCATGTTTGCTTGGTTATTACGCGTATATAAAAGTTATGTATAGTAATGACCAGACATTGTATGAAGCATGACACATAGGTTTCTTTATAAGCGTTATAAACACCTAGTTGTGTGCGATGTATTTTAGTTGTTTCTTTTTAAAGGTTAAAGAGAGATTAGAACTAAAAGCAATAAGAAAGACATGCATGCTCACTTAGGTTTAATTCTTGTTTTAAAATGTTTAAAACTTGGATGACATAGACCTAAGATCACAGTACTAATATGATTAGCAACCCTAAGGCTTTAATCTTTTAATCAGTTTAATAGGATTAAATTGACTAATAAAAGGTTAAAGTGTAGCAAATCAATCTATAAAGGGCCTTTTGTCTAAGGCGAGTTCTGTCTAGGCTGGGGTATTTAAGTTGACGGAAACATAACACCCTTACCTGGGAACTTACCTGGAAATGTGAAATAGATAGATTTGATGCATGCATGAAAGTTAAGGACAATCCATTAAAGTGTTTAAATGTGACTACTTGAACTTGTTCATAATTCATAGACAAAAGTTGTTTATGAGCGGAATTAAAAAGATGACTTAGACTAAAATCAGTAACAAGATTTTCTAGGTTAATAAACCTCTAGGTAGAACATTCAGTGGGATGTACTTGGGGCATGAGATGCTTTACTTAAACCTTTCACGTTTCATCTAAATAGTACACACCGTGAGATCTACCCTTGGCCTCGAGGCACCTTTGGCATGTCCCCCAAACGGATGGTGTTTAGGTAGTTCAATATCAAGGTGGATGAAGAGAGTGTTCATAGTAACTGGGAGTGGGAAGTGCGACAGCATATCCCTCGGTCTCCCTCATTGGATTGAATAAAGTTACTATGCATCGCCTCGAGGCACCCTGGGAGTGTCTCCCTATAGGATGGTAGTTTTGTGCATTTGATTATTTCATCTCCTATAAGAGGATAAGGTAACTTAGTCTCTTGTCCTAATTGGTTTCTTCCCTACGGTGGGCTCATTAGGGCGGGACTCGGGTTCACACTTACACGGAATTGTTAAAGGTTAACAGTTCTGAATCGAAAAATGGTGGTTGTTAGGTTTTGTTCTAAGAGTTGGTTCTGTCTAATGGTTGAGAATGTCTCATCCCAGCGAAAAGGCAATTGATCACCCCACCGTTGACGTTTGTCTTGCCTCACTAGGGTATCATTAGAAAATAGAAGTCTAACTTAGGATACTTGAAACTGTTTTGCAAAATTGATTGGTTTAAAAGTGGTTTAGAAAAATCTAATAAAGAATTGATCGTATTTTCAACAAGTTTTCAAAATGGTCATAGCCACGTTAGCTTTTCTTAGGGCTGAAAAATTAACTGGCGATAACTTTTTGACATGGAAACATATTATCACGACGATTCTTATCATGAAGGATCTCATGTTTACCCTTACGGAGGTCTGTCCTCCTATTCCAACTCCTAATGCCGCTCAAAATATTCGAGAGGCATACGAGCGATGGACACGGGCGAATGAGAAGGCTCGAGCCTATATCTTCGCAAGTCTTTCTGAAGTCTTGGCCAAGAAACATGAGCCCATGGTCTCAGTGCGTGAGATCATGGAGTCCCTATGGGAGATGTTTGGACAACAGTCTAAATAACTTATGCATGAGACTCTTAAGTATAAATTCAACTCCAAAATGGAAGAAGGCACCTCTGTTCGTGAACATGTTCTTAACATGATGGCCACTTCAATGTGGTGAAGTTGAATGGGTCTACCATTGATGAGGGTAGCCAAGTTAGCATCATCCTACATTCTTTGTCGGAAAACTTCCTGCACTTTGTTAGTAATGTGATTCTTAACAAAGTGAAATATAACCTTACAACTTTCCTCAACGAGTTGCAGACCTACCAATCTTTCCTGAAAAGTAAGGAGAGGAAGACGGGTGAGGCAAATGTTTCTTCATCCTTCAGGACGTTCCATAGAGGTTCAACCTCGGGAATAAAGGAAAAGGGAAGGCACTTGTTAACTCGCCGTCTATTGCCCTAAGAAGGGTCCACCACCGATTGAAAAGGGAAAGTGTTTCCACTTTAACAAGGATGGACACTGGAAGAGGAACTGTCCTCGCTGGCTAAAGGAAAGGAAGGCTGCCAAGGTTAAGGCCAAGGCAGATAAAGGTAAATATGATTTACTTGTACTTGAAACTTTTTTAGTGGAGAATGATGATTCTGCCTGGATAATTGATTCGGGCACTACTAATCACATTTGTTCTTCGTTTTAGGGGATTAGATCCTGGAGACAGCTGAAGGCTGGTGAGATGATGATGCGAGTAGGCACCGGGCACGTCGTCTTAGCTGTGGCAGTGGGAGGGCTCCAGCTAGCTTTATAGAATAGGTTTCTAGTTTTGAATGATGTATATATTGTTCCTGAACTTAAGAGGAACCTCATTTTTTTAAAGTGCTTGTTACAATGTAAATACACTGTTTCTTTCAATGTGGATAAAGCGTTTATTCATAAAGATGGTGTTACTATTTGTACAACATATCTGGAAAGTAATTTGTATGTGCTAAGTTCATTAACCATTAATTCCCTCCATAACACAGAATTGTTTAAAACTGTCGTAACTCAAACAAAACGTCGATGTATTTCTCCAAAAGAAAATTCCCATCTTTGGCATCTTCGTTTAGGGCACATCAATCTCAATAGGATTGAGAGATTGGTGGAGAATGGACTTCTAAGTGAGTTAGGAGAAAATTCTTTGCCGGTGTACGAATCTTGCCTTAAGGATAAGATGACTAAACGAACTTTTATTGGAAAAGGGTTATGGAGCCAAGAGCCTTTTGAGTTAATACATTCTGACCTTTGTGATCCTATGAATGTGTGAGCCCGAGGTGGCTATGAGTATTTTATCAGTTTTACTAATGATTACTCTAGCTATATGTATGTTTATCTTATGCAATGAAAGTCTAAATCTTTTGAAAAGTTCAAAGAGTTCAAGGCTGAAGTTGAAAATGCATTAGATAGACGGATTAAAACACTTTGAACGGATCAAAGTGGAGAGTTTTTAGACTCAGAATTCCAAGACTATTTGATAGAATGTGGAATCGTTTCCCAGCTCTCAGCGCCAGGTACACCTTAGCAAAATGGTGTAGCGGAGAGGAGAATAGAACCTTGTTCGACATGGTTCGTTCGATGATGAGTAACGCTTCCTTACCGAACTTGTTTTGGAGTTTCGCAGTGGAGACTGCGGTATACATACTCAACTGTGTTCCCTCCAAGTGTGTTTCGAGAACACCTCTAGAGTTTTAGAATGGGCGTAAAGCTAGTTTATATCACTTCCAAATTTAGGGTTGCCCTGCACACATGCTTGAGGCAAATCCCAAGAAGTTGGAACCACAGTCGAGGTTATGCCTTTAGAGTTGGGGTGTTTGTTTTCACAAACGCTACTTTCCTGGAGGAGGATCATATAAGGAAACACAGTCCACGAAGTAATGTCATGTTGCGTGAGCTTTCCAATGAAACTACTGAAAGTTCAACAAGAGTTGTTGAAGAGCCTGCTACATCAGCAAGAGTTGTTGATAGGAGTTCATCTAGTAGGTCGGTTCCACCTTAAGAGTTGAGGGAACATCGACATAGTGGAAGAGTTGCGAACCTGCCCGTTCGCTATCTGGGTTTCACGGAAATTCTTGCTTTGGTAGCAGATGGCGACGTTGAGGATCCATTGTCTTATAAGAAGGTAATGGAGGATGTTGACTTATGCATTTTGAATGTGATGAAATAATGGTATGAAATTGTGGTGGTGGATTATGCGTTGCACATGCAAGTTTTCCTAGTAAAATCCAAGTATAAACCTTACTAGGTTTCCTGATAAGTCGAGGGTCGAACACAGGGATTACTAAGATACTATGCGTTGGTAAATTTTGATTCCCTTGCGGTGAAAAAAACAAATAGTTGGTTGGTATGTTGTTTAAAGTATAAATCCTAAACGGCAGAATTGAGTAAAGAGTTAATGATAGCGGAAGTTATAATGAGTATGTAGGGAACGGGTTGAGAAGGGATTTATCTAACACTTCTTAAGATTGTGTTCAAGTTATGTGATCATGCTACACACACACAATAGCATGTCATCTCTCAATGCATAGTTCCTAACTTTAGGACGCATGCGATGTATATGATAATGTCTATAGGACTTATGTCTAAGCCTTTATTCTTGTCTATGCGATGATGAATGATACATACATACATAAGGCGGTCGCATAATATCATATCCTATTTCTAGGGTGCATGCGATGCATGATAGGAAACATAACTTATCTCCAAGTCTCTATCTCTTGCTTATGCGATTCTAATCTGACTCTCTCGAGCCTAGATTCTAACCTAACTCTCTCAAGTCTAGGTTCTTTCTTTAGACTACTCTTTCGAGTATCTCTAAAGGGTGAAGGATGCATACCTAAGACAAGATGATCGTATAAAGTGAAGATCTTAGGTCATGCTAGCTAAGTGCTTCTCAACCCATTCAGAAATTTAGTTACTCATGCGCAATGTGAAGAGATTGAACAGATGTAGGGATGCAAATTTCATTTTATAAATAAAATAAAAAACAGAACGACAGTGGAAAATAGGGATAGAAAGCCTGGTAGAAATATCTTGCTTCCCGAGGCTTTTACACTATGTCGGCCCTCTCTTCGTTTATAGCGCCTCTCAGCAGTCTCGCGAGCTAACCAAGAATGATCTTTTGGCGTCTTCTTCTTTTCGCTCACTTCCACCTTCTAAGTATAAGAATTATAGACTAATGGCTATCTATGGTCTATCTTCTATGTATATGGCGAACTGAGTATCAATCGAACTCCCAACACTCAGAACTGGAACTCGTTTAATAGTGGCGGCCTTCGGTCTTTATAGATCTTCAAGGTGAAGAAGCTTTTCTCTCAAATGATTGCAATGATGGGAGGTCATTAAATCTCTGTCTGATGCGCCGATTAATAGTCACCGAAAAGTTGAATGAACTTGCAACAGTGTGTCGTTCACGGCTTGTCAACTAAATTTGGATTCGACCGTTATCAGCTTTCTATCCCATCATGATTTATTAAGCTTTCACCTTGATGCGTCATCTTTATGCGGCCACCTTCTTGAGCAGATCTTCGCGAGCGCATACGATTGCATAGCTTTGCGGTCTCAATCTTCTAATGCACTCGGGCGCCGAATTCCTTGGATCGTAATTTGCTTTGTGCCAACGCATTTTCCTGCATAAAATAAGTAAATTAGCTGCTTTAATGCGATGGGCGCATGCGTTCGCAATGTTCTCAACTTAATGCTTTTGAACATAATTTTGCATGTTTTTACCGTCGCATTCCCACATTGTTTTATATCTTTGCGTTGTAATCACGTGCAATTCTGCCCGTTATCATTGATCGGGATGAATGGGTCAAGGCCATGGATCGCGAGATAGAGTTGATGTATTTCAACTCATTATGAGATCTTGTAGATCAGTCTGAGGGGTAAGACCTATAGGTTGTAAATGGATCTACAAGCACAAATGGGGTACTGATAGAAAGGTACAGACCGAAGTAGAGGGAGTCGACTATGAGGAGACTTTCTCGCCTGTTGTCATGTTAAAGTCGATCCGCATCCTCCTGTCCATTGCAACTTATTATAATTATGAGATTTGGCAAATAGACATCAAGATGGCCTTTCTGAATGGCAATCTTCAGAAGACCATTTACATGGTGCAGCCCGACGGATTCATAGCTCAAGGTCAAGAGCAAAAGGTTTGCAAGCTAAATCGGTCCATTTACGGGCTGAAATAGACATCTCGATCTTGGAACATACGGTTTGATACTGCGATCAAGTTGTATGGTCTCAACGTGGTTGTTAAGGTTGATGCCCTAAAGTCTTGTGTCCTATAGTTTGTAAACAGTTTGTACGAATGCTTGTGTTGTATAATATATGATATTTTACTTCACATCATGTATTTTTCTCAGTTGCATGTTTTATTTGCTTTACCATAAACCAATAAACATAAAATCCCCGGTTATCTGTATGTGACTCAAGCATGTATATGGTGACATACAAGTAGATCATGTCTTGAGTGATAACTAAAATGGTCTGTAGTATATGGATATAGGAGGGAAACCTTATCTTGGTAACGCTATGGATGTGGCCCGCTTTGTGGAATGGTCACAGGTGTTGTGACTTGTCAAAGATGGTTTGATCCTGATCATTCTTGTTGGGGACATGCGAGCAAGGGTGTCCTATATAAAAAATTTGTATAAGACTTGACCACGAAGTGTTAACGTCTCGTTATATAACATCGTTCATGACAGAGACTTCACTTCACTAGAATGACCATAGGTAACATGACCTCAATCCTGATTGAGTTGGGAACTTCTGCCATTGAGGGCGGTCCTTTAATTTGCATGGGTATGAGTGGCCAAGTCGCCGATTCAAACCTACCATTTTGGGGATTTGTCTGATTTAGGAGCTGGGAACTCAGCTATACAAGATGGAATTCACTCCTTCCCCGATAGCTACACAAGATGGAATTCATCTACATCGGGGAAAGTAGATAGATAGCTCCTTTAAGGGCTGATTTCGAGGTTTGAACGATGTGACACCACACACCTTCTTTTGGCTCGAAAGGTGTTCACACATAGTTGGACTATGTTGTATTGTTCCTTAGAGGAATCAGTGGTACTTAAGGAGTGAGATGTAACTACAGGGACAAAATGGTAATTTGGCCCAACTGTACTTATTAGCATCTATGAAGGGTCATCGTACTCATGATTGGTTATATCCGATAGACGCAGAAATATATCTGTTGTAAGAAGAGTTCAACTGTTGGTCTTTAGTGGAATGCCTGACAGTTAACGGATGGTGGATCTCGTGGCTAAAGAGTTTAGTCAGCTATTCACGGACCGTTGGAGCTTCGAGGTACAAGTCTATTAGGTCCCTTTGGGTAGCTTGGATAAAGTCGAGAATCAGTGTTTGGGTTAATATGAAATGTTCAAATTGACAAGAGAAAGTTCGATTATATATGATATAATTGGATTGGTTAATTATATATAATATAATTGGCTAAATGTATGAGATATATTATTTTGGAGGAAAATAGATATAAATGTGATTTATATAAAGTAGTGGAGAAATTTCTATAGCAGATATGTGATATCAAACTATAGGGTGAAAATATAATATGATTATATTTATTAATAATTTAATTGGTTAATTATATGATAATTAACTTAAAATCTCTCTCGGACGTGCGTTAGTGGGGAACAACATCGATTATTGTAACTGATGAATAAAAATAAAATTTGTTTCGTTTTGAATCGTTCGGAAAAAGATCAGAAGGTTTGCGTTGGTGTAAAAATGTAATCGATCGCTTAAATTTGAAAGCCTATACAATAGTCGCTTAGTGCCTAAACGATCGCATACCTCACACCTAAACGATCGCCTATCTAGTGCCAAAATGATCACACACTAAATCCTAAACGATCGGTTAGCTTTCCTAAATGATCGTATAGTATGTCGTGTTTGCTAAACGATCGCCAACTATTTTCTAAACGATCATTCAGTAAAATTTACACGATCGTGTAGTTTCTTCTAAACGATAAGCATTTTGCTATGCGATAGCTTCATATTCTCTCCCACTTGCTTATCGCCTACACGATCGGTTCTTCCTCCTACCTCTACTGAACTCACCAAAGACCACACTTTAGGTTTTCACTCCGAGAATACCTGGGTTTGCGGTGGTGTCGTCCCCACTACGTTCGTTGGTTTGCGGTTGTTCGTGCTGCTGTATTCGATGCATCTGCTGGGCATTGGTTGATCGGGTAGAGGTCTTCCGCTGTGTTGAGTTCCATACTTTGATGAGTATCTTGAACTGGTAGGAGAACTCTCTCCCTTGTTATTTCTTGTAAAAATCATGTCATTAATTACTGTTTATGTGCATAACTTTGCGTTTGAATGTATATGGTGTATTTTGGTCACGGGGAAATTAGAGTGATCCGAACGTGATCATGGAACTCTTAGTTAAGAGATCCTTCAATTGGTATCAGAGCCAGGTTCTGATACTCCAATTTCATATGTTACAAAGAAATGACATTTACGTTCTTGGTGGGTGCATTTCTACACTGTTTAATCGTTAAATTACTATGGATGTGCAGAATTAATGGATGTTTTCATGGATGATTAGCCTCGGTTTGATTTAATTCTTTTACTTTTACAGTTGTTTGTAAAGGCCCCTGCGTTTTTGGGCATTAATAATCGTTATCGAGTCTGTATTCAAAGTATGTTTGAAGTTTTGAGTCATTCGTGAAAAAGATTGGAGCAAGCATTGCGTTCTTCGAAGAAAGAGACAATCAAGGGTTGATTACATCGTGCAGACATGGGATACGCAATCGTTGTTGATCGCATCGTGAAGACGATGGGGTACGCGATCGTTGTTGATCGCATCGGTTAGATGATGGTGCATGCGATCAAGGGTTGATCACATCGTCTCGACGATCGGGTATGGGATTGCTGAGTATCGGGACGTGTAGACGATGGGATGCTCGCGTATCGTTTAATGCGCGCACGCACTAGACGGTCGTTTAGATCAGCAAGATTCATCGCTTAGTAACTGACTAAACGATCACTTAGTAACGCAAGGTAAATCATTTACCTGTCGCCGCGTTAAGTAATCGTATAGACGATTAGGCTTCACAGCTTAGTTGTCGTCTACGCGATCATTTAATTTTGCTTCTATTGTCTAGTGCGAGCTGGACGATTGTCTACATATGGAGTTTACTACATGATGGATTCTTGCTGGCAGTTCAAGACCCGGTTCGCCTGTGAACCGGTTTGCTTAATGAGAAATTTAATAGATAGGGTTATTTCATTCTGGTTTCGGTGCTAGAGTCCCGCCTTAACTGATGGTGTTTGGGTAGGTCAATATCAAGGTGGATGGAGAGAGTGTTCATAGTATGTGAGAGCGGAAAGTGCGACAGCATATCCCTCGGTCTCTCTCGTTAGACTGAATAAAGTTACTGCGCATCGCATCGAGGCAACCTGGGAGTGTCCCCCTAAAGGATGGCAGTTTTGTGCGTTTCTTTATTTGATCTCCTGTAAGAGGATAAGGTAACTTAGTCTCTTATTCTAATCATTTTATTCCCTACGTTGGGCTTATTAAGGCGGGGGCGGGACTCTAGCACCGAAAGCGAGGGATCACACTTACATGGAATTGTTAAAGGTTAACAGTTCTGGAACGAAAAATGGTGGTTGTTAGGTATAGTTACAAGAGTTGGTTCTACCTAATGGTTGAGAATGTCTCATCCCAGTGAAGGGGCAACTGATCACCCCACTAGTGACGTTTGCCCTACCTCACTAGGGTATCATTGCAAAATAGAAGTCTATAACTTAGGGTACTTGAAACTGTTTCGCAAAATTGATTGGTTTAAAAGTGGTTTAGCAAAATCTAATAAAGAATTGTTCGTATTTTCAACAACAACTTTTCAAAATGGCAACAGCCACTTTGGCATTGTTAAGTGTTGAAACACTAACTGGCGATAATTTTTCAACATGAAAACACATGATCACGACGATCCTTATCATCGAGGATCTCATGTTCGCTCTCACGGAGGCTTGTCTTCCTATTCCAACTCCTAATGCCACTCAAAATATTCGGGAGGCATACGAGCGATGGACAAGGGCGAATGAGAAGGCCTGAGCCTACATCTTGGCAAGTCTTTCTGAAGTCTTGGCCAAGAAACATGAGCCTATGGTCTCAGTACGTGATATCATGGAGTCCCTGCAGGGGATGTTTGGACAACTATCTGAACAGCTTATGCATGAGGCTTTTAAGTACATATTCATCTTCAAAATGGAAGAAGGCACCTCTGTTTATGAACATGTGCTTAACATGATGGTCCACTTTAATGTGGCAGAGTTGAATGGGTCTACAATCGATGAGGGCAACAAGGTTGGCAGAATCTTGTATTCTTTGCCGGAGAGCTTCCTGCACTTTGTTAGCAATGTGATTCTTAACAAAGTGAAATATAATCTTATAACTCTTCTCAACGAGTTGTAGACCTACCAATCTTTACTGAAAAGTAAGGAAAGAAAGAAGGATGGGGCACATTTGCTTCATCCTCCAGGACGTTCCATAGAGGTTCGATCTTAGGAACGAAGTCTGCACCTTCTACTTCTAACTATGGAAAAGGGAAGAAGAAGAATGGTGGTAAAGGAAAAAGGAAGGCACCTTCTAACCCACTGTCTGTCGCCCCAAGGAGGCGTCCACTGGTCATTAAGGGAAAGTTTTTCCACTGCAACCAAGATGGACATTGGAAGAGGAACTGTCCTCGATATCTAAAAGAGAAGAAAGCAGCCAAGGCTAAGGCCAAGGCCGATAAAGATAAATATGATTTACTAGTTCTTAAAACTTGTTTAGTGGAGAATGATGATTCAAACTGGATAATTGATTCGGGCACCACTAACCACGTTTATTCTTCTTTTCAGGGGATTAGATCTTGGCGACAGCAGAAGGCTAGTGAGATGACGATGCAAGTAAGTACTAGGTACGTCATCTCAACTATGGCAGTGGGAGGGCTCCAATTAGCTTTACAGAATAGGTTTCTTATTTTGAATGATGTATATATTGTTCCTAAACTAAAAAGGAATCTCATTTTTGTAAAGTGTTTATTGCAATATAAATATATTGCATCTTTTAATGTGGATAAATCATTTATTCATAAAGATGGTGTTTTTATTTGCACAGTAAATCTGGAATGAAATTTATATATGCTAAGGCTGTTAGCCATTAATTCCCTCCATAATACTGAATTGTTTAGAACTGTCATAACTCAATCAAAACATCAACGTATTTCTCCAAAAGAAAATGCCTAACTTTGGCATCCTTATACCCAGGTAGAGGGAGTCGACTATCAGGAGACTTTATCCTGGTAACGCTACGGATGCGGCCCGCATTGTGAAATGGTCACAAGTGTTATGACTTTTCACAGATGGTCTAATCCTGATCATTCGTGTTGGGGACATGCGAGCGGGGACGTCCTATACAAAGAATTTGTATAAGGCATAACAACGAAGTGTTAACGTCTCATTATATAACACTGTTCATGACAGAGCGTTCACTTCACTAGGATGACCATAGGTAACATGACCTCAATCTTGAGTGAGTTGGGAACTTCTGCTATTGAGGGTGGTCCTTTAATTTGTATGGGTGCGCGTGGCCAGGTCACCGATTCAAACCTTACATTTTGGGGATTTATCTGATTTGGGAGCTGGGAACTCAGCTACACAAGATGGAATTCACTCCTTTCTCGAGGTAGGAGTAAGTAAATAGATAGCTCCCTTAAGAGCTGATTCCAGGACTTGAACGATATGGTGCCACACACCTTCTCTTGGCCCGAGAGGTGTTCATACATAGTTAGACTATGTTGTATTGTCTATTAGAGAAATTAGTGGTACTTAAAGAGTGAGATGTAACTACAGGGGAAAAATGGTAATTTTTTCTAGCTATACTTATGAGCATTTGTGAAGAGTCGTCGTACTCATGATTGGTTATATCTGATGGACACAGGAATATATCTATGGTAAGAAAAGTTTAACTGTTGGTCTTTAGTGGAATGCCTGACAGCTAACGGATGTTGGATCTCGTGGCTAAAGAGTTTAGTCAGCTATTCATGGACCGTTGGAGCTTCGAGCCACAGGTCCATTAGGTCCCCTGGGTAATTTGGATAAAGTCGAGAATCAATGTTTGGGTTAATTTGAAATATTCAAATTGACAAAAGGAAGTTCGATTATATATGATATAATTGGACTGGTTAATTATATATGATATAATTGACTAAATGTATGAGATACATTATTTTGGAAGAAATTAGATATAAATATGATTTATATCAAGTAGAGGAGAAATTACTATCGTAGATATGTGCTATCAAGCTATAATGTAAAAATATAAAATGATTATATTTATTAATAATTTAATTGGTTAATTATATGATAATTAACCTAAAATCTCTCTTGACGTGCATTAGTGGGGAACAACGTCAGTTATTGTAACAGATGAATAAAAATTAAATTTGTTTCATTTTGAATCGTTCGGAAAAAGATCGGAAGGTTTGTGTTGGTGTGAAAACGTAATCGATCGCTTAAATTCGGGAGCCTATATGATAGTCGCTCAGCACCTAAACAATCGCATACCTCGCACCTAAATGATCGCCTATCTAGCACCTAAACGATCGCACACTAAGTCCTAAACGATCGGTTAGCTTTTTTAAACCATCGTATAGTGTGTCTTGTTTGCTAAACGATCGCGTACTATTTTCTAAATGATCGTTCAGTAAAATCTACACAATCATGTAGTTTCTTCTAAGCGATAAGCATTTTGCTATGTTATAGCTTCATATTATCTCCCACTTGCTTATCGCCTGTACGATCGATTCTTCCTCTTACCTTTACCAAAATCACCGAAGACAACGGTTTTGGTTCTCACTTCGAGAATACCTAAGGCTCTTTTTTGGTGGTGTCGTCCCCACTTCGTTCGTGTGTTTGCAGTTGTTCATGCTTCTGTAGTCGACGCATCTGTTGGGCGTTGGTTGATTGAGCGGAGGTCTTCCGTTGCGTTGAGTTCCATAGTTAGAAGAGCATCTTCAACTGGTATGAGAACTCTTTCCCTTATTATTTTATTGTTCAAAGTATGCCATTAATTACTGTTTGTTTGCATGACTGTGCATTTGAATGTATATGGTGTATTTCGGTCACTGTGAAGTTGGAGCAATCCGAACGCACTCATGGAACTCTTCATTAAGAGATCCTTCAATTTGAAATTTGACCCAACTGTACTTACGAGCATCTGTGAAGGGTCATCGTACTCATTTTTGGTTATATCCGATGGACACAGAAATATATCTGTGGTAAGAAAAGTTTAGTTGTTGGTCTTTAGTGGAAGGCCTGACAGTTAACGGATGGTGGATCTCGTGGCTAAAGAGTTTAGTTAGCTATTTTGAAAAAGTTGCTGAAAATACGAACAAAACTTTATTAGATTTTGCTAAACCACTTTTAAACTAATCAGATTTGCAAAATAGTTTCAAGTACCCTAAGTTATAGACTTTTATTTTGCAATGATGCCTCAGTGAGGCAGGACAAACGTCACCAGTAGGGTGATCAGTTACCCCTTTGCTGGGATGAGACATTCTCAATCATTAGGCAGAACCAACTCTTAGAACTGAACCTAACAACCACCATGGCCCTAATGAGCCCACATAGGGAAGAAGTAGATTAGAACAAGAGACTAAGTTATCTTATCCTCTTATAGGAGATCAAATAAAGAAATGCGCAAAACTGCCATCCTTTAGAGGGACACTCTTAGGGTGCCTCGAGGTGATGCATAGTAACTTTATTCAACCTAACAAAAGAGACCGAGGGATATGCTATCGCACTTTCCGCTCTCACTTACTATGAATACTCTCTCCATCCACCTTGATATTGACCTACCCAAACATCATCCGTTAGGAGGACACGCCAAAGGTGACGCGAGGCCGAGGGTAGATCTCATGGTGTGGACTATTTAGATGAAACGTGAAAGGTTTAAGTGAAGTATCTTATGCCCCAAGTGCCTCCCACTGAATGTTCTACCTAGGGTTCATTAACCTAGACAATCCGGCTACTGATTTTTGTCTATGTTGTCTTTTTAAACTGTGCTCATAAACAATGTTTGTCAATGAAATATGAACAAGTTCAAGTAGTCACATTTAAACACTTTAATGGACTGTCCTTAACTTACACGCATGCATCAAATCTATCTAATTCACCTTTCCAGAAGTTTCCAGGTAGGGGTGTTACGTTTCCGTCAACTTAAATACCCCAGCCTAGACAAAACCCGTCTAAGACAAAAGGTCCCTTATCGATAGATTTGCTACACTTTAACCTTTTATTAGTCAATTTAATCCTATTAAATTGATTAAAAGATTAAAGACTTAGGGTTGCTAATCATATTAGAACTGTGATCTTAGGTCTATGTCATCCAAATTTTAAACATTTTAAAACCATGAATTAAACCTAAGTGAGCATGCATGTCTTTCTTATTGCTTTTTGTTCTAATTTCTCTTTAATCATTAAAAAGAACCAACTAAAAATACATTGTGCACAAAAAGGTGTTTATAACGCTTATAAAGAAACCTATGTGTCATGCTTCATGTAATATCCGTCATTACTATACATAACTTTTATATATGCGTAATAACCAAGCAAACATGCTTTCCATTCACTCTTATACTATAATAATTGTAATATAAAGATGATGCATGTTAATGCTTTTTATGCATGCATATATATAACTCGTATATTATATGTTATGCATGAGCATGTTTTTATATAATTAAATCATGTTTCTTTAAATTATAATAATTACAATAAAGAGATGATGCATGACCATTGCATAACCTAAGGTGGGATTTACTATATGTGCATACCATATGACATATAGAAAAATATACATTGCATGTAATAAATAAAGACTGGGATGAGCCTTTACAAAAACTAGAATGAAATAATCTCATCTATTACATTTTTCATCGAGCAAACCGGTTCACAGGCGAAATGGGTCCTGAACTGCTAAGAGGACTCCATCGTGTAGTAAACGCCGTAGGTAGACGAACATCCAGTGTGCACTAAATGATAGAAGCAAAATTAAACAATCGCGTAGACGACAGCGAGGCTGTGAAGCCTGATCGCTTAACGCGACGACAGGTAAACGATTTACCTTGCATTACTAAGAGATCGTTTAGTCAATTACTAAGAGATGAAGCTTGCTGACCTAAAGGATCGTCCAGTGCACGTGCACGTTAAACGATACGCAAGCATCCCATCGTATACACGACGTGATACTCAGTGATCGCGTACCCAATCGTCAACACGATGCAATCAGCCCTTGATCGCATACCACATCGTTTAACTGATGCGATCAACAGCGATCGTGTACCCCATTGTCTGCACGATGTGATCAACAGCAATCGTGTACTCCATCGTCTGCACGATGCGATCAACCCTTAATCGCCTCTTTCTTTGAAGAACCACAATGCTTGCTCCGATCTTCTTCATGAACGACTCAAAACACAAACAGACTTTGAATACAGACTCAATAATGATTATTAATGCCCAAAAACGCAGGGGCCTTTACAAACAACCACAAACGTAAAAGAATTAAATCAAACCGAGGCTAACATCCATGAAAACATCCATTAATTCGCACACCCACAACAATTTATCGATTAAACAGTGTAGAAATGCACCCACCAAGAATGTAAATGTAGTTTCGTTGAAACATATGAAATTGGAGTATCAGAACTAGCTCTGATACCAATTGAAAGATCTCTTAACGAAGAGTTCCATGAGTGCGTTCAGATCGCTCCAATTTCATAGTGACCAAAATACACCATATACATTCAAATGCACAGTTATACAAACAAACAGTAATTAACGACATGTTTTGAATAACAAAATAACAAGGGAGAGAGTTCTCATACCAGTTGAAGATGCTCTTCTAACTATGGAACTCAATGCAGCGGAAGACCTCTACCCGATCAACCAATGCCCAACAGATGCATCGACTACAACAACACGAACAACCGTAAACACACGAACGCAGCGGGGACGACACCACCAGAAATGAGCCTTAGGTATTATAGGAGTGAACCCAAAGCATGGTCTTCGGTGAGTTTGGTAGAGGTAGGAGGAAGAACCGGTCGTGTAGGCGAAAAACAAGTGGAGAGAATATGAAGTTATCGCATAGCAAAATACTTTTCACTTAGAAGAAACTACACGATTGTGTAGATTTTACTGAATGATCGTTTAGAAAATAGTAGGCGATCGTTTAGCAAACACGACACACTATACGATCATTTAGGAAAGCTAACCGATTGTTTAAGACAAAGTGTGCGGCTAGATAGGCGATCATTTAGGTGCAAGGTATGCGATCGTTTAGGCGCTGAGCGACTATCGTATAGGCACTCGCATTTAAGCGATCGATTACGTTTTCACACTGATGCAAACCTTTCGATCTTTTTTCGCACGATTCAAAATGAAACAAATTTCATTTTTATTCATCAGTTACAATAATCGACATTGCTACCCACTAACGCACGTCCAAGAGAGATTTTAGGTTAATTATCAAATAATTAACCAATTAAATTATTAATAAATATAATCATATTATATTTTTACGCTATAGTTTGATATCACATATCTACTATAGTAATTTCTCTTCTACTTGATATAAATCATATTTATATCTAATTTTCTCCAAATATTGTATCTCATAAATTTAGTCAATTATATCATATATAATTAACCAGTCCAATTATATCATATATAACCGAACTTCCTCTTGTCAATTTGAACATTTCAAATTAACCCAAATACTGATTCTTGACTTTATCCAAGCTACCACGGGGACCTAATGGACCTGTGACTCAAAGCTCCAATGGTTCATGAATAGCTGACTAAACTCTTTAGCCACGAGATCCACCATCCATTAGCTGTCATGCATTCCACCAACAACTAAACTCTTCTTACCACAGATATATTTCTGTGTCCATCGAATATAACCAATCATGAGTACGATGACCCTTCACAGATGTTCGTAAGTACAGTTAGGCCAAATTACCATTTTGCCCATATAGTTACATCTCACTCTTTAAGTATCACTGATTTCTCTAATGAACAATACAACATAGTCCATCTATGTGAACACCTCTCGGGCCAAAAGAAGGTAAGTGGCACCACATCGTTCAAGCCTTGAAATAAGCCCTTAAGGGAGCTATCTATCTACTTACTCGTGCCTCGGGGAAGGAGTGAATTCCATCTTGTGTAGCTGAGTTCCCACAAAATTTTCGTAGCGTTACCAGGATAAAGTTTCCCTCCTATATCCTTATACTACAGATTATTTTGGTTATCACTCAAGACATGATCCACTTGTATGCCACCACATACATGATTGAGTAACATATAGATAACCAGGGATTTTAAGTTTATTTGTTTGTGGTAAAGGAAATAAAACATGCAACTGAGCAAAATACAAGATGTGAAGTAAAATATCATATATTATACAACACAAGTGTTCGTACAAACTGTTTACAAACTACAGAACACGAGACTTTAGGGCATCAAGCTCAAGACCTTGTGTTTACAAGAAGATCATCAATGCTTCAGTAGTCTTCTTAGTCTTGTATGTAGATTGGGAATGATGTAGGTCTACTGATTGTAGTTAAGAACTAGTTCGCGACCCAATTCCAAATGAAAGATTTGGGAGAGGCTCAGTTTGTTCTAGGTATATAGATCTTTTGGGATTATAAGAACAAAGTGCTAGCACTATCTCAACGTCGTACATTGACAATATGTTGGTGAAGTACTCAATGCAGGACTCCAAGAGGGGTCTACTACCGTTCAGGCATGAAGTCACTTTGTCTAAGGATATGTGTCCTAAGACGCTTCAAGAGGTTGACGAAATGAGACGTCTGCCGTTGGCAGTTTGATGTATGCGATACTCTGTACTCATCCCAACATCTACTACGCTGTGGGCACAGTCAGTAGGTATCAGTCTATCCTAGGCCAGGGTCACTAGACCGCAGTGAAGAACATCCTCAAGTATCTTCGAAGAACGAAGAACTACATGCTCGTGTATGGATCTATGGATTTGATCTTCACTAAATACACGAATTTTGACTTTCAGACTGATAAGGACTCTCGCAAGTCCACATTAGGGTCAGTCTTTACTCTTAATGGAAGAGCTATAGTGTGGCGAAACACTATGTAGGGGTGCATCGTCGACTCTACTATGAAGGCGGAGTACGTAGCAGTTTGCGAAGCTGCTAAAAAGGTCATCTAGCTTAGGAAGTTCTTGACAAAACTGGAAGTGATTTTAGATATGTCTAGGCCCATTACCCTTTATTGTAATAATAGTTGGCCAGTGGCAAACTCCAAGGAGCCAAGGAGTCACAGGCGCAACAAACACATAGAGTGGAAATATCATCTGATTCGTGAGATAGTACATCGAGGGGACGTGATCGTCACGAAGATCGCTTCGGAGTACAATGTTGCTGACCTATTTACGAAGGCTCTCACGGCTACAGTGTTTAAGAGTCACCTACGGAGCATGGGTCTACGGGATCACCCACGGCTGGATTAGGGCAAGTGGGAGATTTTCTTGTACTGGGCTTTGTTTATTGTTTTGTACTAGTTTTATGTACACCTTACTTCGCTTTAGGACAAGTGGGAGATTGTTGGGGTTGATGCCCTAAAGTCTCATGTCCTGTAGTTTGTAAACAGTTTGTACAAACGCTTGTGTTATATAATATATGATATTTTACTTCACATCTTGATTTTGCTCAGTTGTATGTTTTATTTGCTTTACCTTAAACCAATAAACTTAAAATCCCTAGTTATCTATATGTAACTTAAGTATGTATGTGGTGACATACAAGTGGATCATGTCTTAAGTGATACCCAAAATGGTTTGTAGTATACGGATATAAGAGGAAAACCTTATCCTGATAATGCTACGGATGCGGTTCGCATTATGGAATGGTCACAAGTGTTGTGACTTGTCACAGATGGTCAGATCCTGATCATTCGTGTAGGGGACATGCGAGTGGGGGCGTCTTATACAAAGAGTTTGTATAAGACCAGACCACGAAGGGTTAACGTCTTATTATATAACATCATTCATCACAGAGACTTCATTTCACTAGGATGACCATAGGTAACATGACCTTAATCCTGAGTGAGTTGGGAACTCCTGCCATTGAGAGTGGTCCTTTGATTTGTATGAGTGTGAGTGGCCAGGTCGCTGATTCAACCTACCATTTTGGGGATTCGTCTAATTTGGGAGATGGGAACTCAGCTACACAAGATGGAATTCACTCCTTCACCGTGGCAGGGGCAAGTAGATAGATAACTTCCTTAAAGGCCGATTCCAGGGCTTGAACGATGTGGTGCCACAAACTTTCTCTTGGCCCGAGAGGTGTTAACACATAGTTGGGCTATGTTGTATTGTTCATTAGAAAAATCAGTGGTATTTAAGGAATAAGATGTAACTACATGGGCAGAACAGTGATTTGGCCCAGCTCTACTTACGAGCATCTATGAAGGGTCATCATACTCATGATTGGTTATATCCGATGGACACAAAAATATATCTGTGGTAAGAAGAGTTAAGTTGTTAGTCTTTAATGGAATGCCTGACAGTTAATGGATGGTGGATCTTGTGGTTAAAGAGTTTAGTCAGCTATTCACGTATCGTTAGAGCTTCAAGTCACAGGTCCATAAGGTCCCCTAGGTAGCTTGGATAAAGTGAAGAATCAGTTTTTGGGTCAATTTGAAATATTCAAATTGACAAGAGGGAGTTTGATTATATATGATATAATTGAACTGGTTAATTATTTATGATATAATTGACTAAATGTATCAGATACATTATTTTGGAGGAAATTAGATATAAATATGATTTATATCAAGTGGAGGAGAAATTACTGTAGCAGATATATGATATCAAACTATAGGGTAAGAATATAATATGATTATATTCATTTATTAATTAAATTGGTTAATTATGTGATAATTGGCCGAAATCTTCTCCTCGATCGTGCGTTAGTAGGAAATTCAGTATTCCCTTGTTGTAACTGAAGAATAAAATGAAAATTTGTTTCATTTTGCAAAGAGTTCGTAAAAGTCGCAAAAGGTGTGAAAATATTTTGATCACTTTGCTGAGAGCCTACACGACAGAGCCTTATATCTTAAACGATCGCACACCATGCGTCTAAACGATCACATGCTTTTCTCTAAACGATCGCTTAGCTTTCCTAAACGATCACTTAGCATGCCATATTTTCTAAATGATTGTTTACCTATTACTAGAAGATCGCTTAATAAAACCTACACGATCCTGTAGCTTTATCTAAACGATAAGTATTCCCGCTATACGATAGCTTTCTCTCCCACTTGCTTATCATTCTACACGATCAACCCGTTCCTCTTTCCTCTCCCAAATTCAACATGGACCACTCTCTAGATTCTCACTCCGAGAATACCAAGGGCTCTAAGTGGTAGTGTCGTCCCACTTCTGCTTGCTCGTGCTTGTTCGTGTAAACGATCGTGCTGCCGTAGCCAACTATTTTGCTGGGCGATAAAGAACGTAAAGGTTGCTTCCGCTGCGTTGAATTCATAGTGAAGAGAGTCTTCAATTGGTATGTGAACTTATTCCCTTGTTTTTATTTACCAAAGCATGTTGATAATTAGTGTAAATTGCATAACTATTTATTAGAGTGTGTATGTCGTATTTCGGTCACAATGAAATCAGAAAGATCCGAATGCGCTCATAGATGCTCTTCGTTAAGAGATCCTTCAATACTACTACAGGTGGTCTGATCCTGACCATTCATGTGGAGATATGCGAGCGGGGGTGTCCTATACAAAGAGTTTGTATAATACCGGACCACAAGATGATTAGTCTCTTTATATAACAACGGTTATAATTGAGACTTACATCTCGCTAAAACGACCATAGGTGACATGACCTTAATCCTGAGTGTTTTGGGAACACCTGCCTATGAGAGTGGTCCTTTAATTAGTATGGGTGAGAATGGCCAGATTGCCAACTCAACAAGCCTACCTTTTGGGGGATTTTCCTAATTGAGGAGCTGGGAACTCAGTTACACAAGATGGAATTCACTCCTTCCGTGAAGCAGGGGTAAGTAGATAGATTGCTCCTTTAAGGGCTGATTCTGGGTCTTGAACATAGTGGCCACATCATCTCTTTTGAATAGAGGATCCAGTCATAGTAGGACTATGATTTATTGTTCATTAGAGGAATCAGTAGTACTTATGGAGTTAGATGTAACTACAGGGGCAAAACGGTAAATCGTCCCAACTGTACTTACGAGCAATCTATGAAGGGTTATTGTATTGTTGATTGGTTGATATGGATACAAAAATATATCAGTAGTGAGAAAAGTTTAGTTGTCGGTCTTTAGTGGAGTTACCGACAGTTAACGAATGGTGGATCTCATGACTAAAGAGTTTAGTCAGTTATTTACGTACCGTTAGAGCTTCAAGCGACAGGTTCATAAGGTCCCCTTGGTAGCTTAATGTATTTAAGTTGAGAATCAATTCTTGAGGTTAGTTGAAATGTTCACATTAACAAGAGGAAATTCAGTTATATGTGATATAATTGGTGTGATGTATGAGATACATCAAGTAGAGGAATTAATGTAAATCATATTTACATTAAGTACTATAAAATAGAAAAAGGACTATGGTTTATATGTTTCATGAGATTAAATATTAAAACTATAGGTTAAATATAATATGATAAGTTGTTTATCATATTTATTTATAATATATTGATTATATGATAATTAATTTCTTTTTCTCTAATAACCAATTGAGTAGAGGTTATTGGAAGTTTTATGGTAATCGTGAGATAAAAAGGAAAATGGTTTTCCTAAATTTTTTAGAGTTACTTCATTTGAAAAGTTCTCACGGATAAGCTATCAAGTAAAATTCTTTTACTAAGCGATAGCATTTAGAGACTACACGATCAACTAAATGATCACTTACCTTTGACTATACTATAGTTAATCAACTAATCGTAGCTAAACGATCGAGTGGCTAAGTCTATATGATAGGCTGCCATTTACTAAACAGTCGAGCACATCGTTTATACGATAGATAACTTCTTATCTCCCACTTGCTTGATTGTATACCTCCAGTCTCTTCCTCAAGTCAAAATCATATAGAGCCCACAACTCCTAGATTCTCATATCGAGAATATCAGGGTAACCATTGTGGTGGTGTCCTCACTCAGTTCATGAATCGAGTGGGACTCGATTGGTTTCGTGGAAGATGTGTTCGTTGTGTTCGTGCTGTGCTTCGGTAGTTACGTTCGAGCGTTTTTGTTGTTGGACGCATATGAGACTGTTTGAGGGATTCGTGAAGAATGGTTCTTCAAAGGTGTGCATCATCTATCCCTTGTATCATCGTATAATTTGCTGTAATTTCGTTTTGTGCATGACCTGTTAGTTTTCATTTTAAGACTGTAATTATTTTGTGTTCAATTCGAATGTAAACATGAGGTTTTCATATAAAACCATACAAATCACAATTATGTAACTCTAATTCCGAATTACATTTTGATAAATCAAGGTCAACGAGAGTTTAGAAATCGTGATTTAATATTTTTTGAAATATTAGTCAAGCAAAATAGATCATGTCATCACATTTCTTAAATCATAGCATACTATCATAGTTAATTACTTTCTATATCAAAACATTCAAGAAGAAACTACTCACAATCAATGACATGAGCTCCTTGGGTTATAAGCCTTTACAACCTCAATTTGACCTGAAATAAAGTCCCAAGGTTACACTAAACACTCAAAAGAGGTCAAATCAATCCTAAACAGCCCTTAATGATTCAATGTGACCTATTGAACTCATTTTAACACCTAAACATTCACATTTTGCTTCTTAAGTCCATTTTTCTCAAATTACCCAAAATGACCCAAAAATCACTTTTAAATTCAAAAGCATTCATCTTAGGGTTAAAATATCAAGAAAATTTTAAATGGGGTTCCAAAATGCTTAAAAAAAAAAAAAAAAGCAAATTGGGCAGTAAAAATGGGCATGGGCGCTGACTGTAGGCACCTGGATGGGCATGGTTGGGGGGGGGGGGGGGGGGGGGGGGGGGTTGGCACGACAGGAGGCGCGCTGGTGGGGTGGACTGGGGGTGGCTGGCTTGCTGCTACACTATTAGAGAAATCACAAGTTTCATTTTAACCACCTTTTATCCCAATTTAAAGCGAAAATTTTCACATACCACCTTCATGAAATTTGTTAAGAAACATTTTTACTAACTAATCTCAAAATTTCAGCTCTTAACTCGTGTCCTACAACTCAGAATCTCTCTTGGACTACACCTTGCTCGGATTTTCCAGTTTTACGTTCAACCTTCACTATCTTCCCAATTTCTCCACTTTTTCGACTTCAAATCACTTCGACAGCCCCAGGTAAAACTCCCAACTCAATAACCTTTAATTTCGTTAAAAAATGGAAGCTTTTGCACGAGTGATTTCAGAGAACCATCGTCTTCTTCAAACCATAAGTTTCTAGTCGAAGCTGCACACTTTTAACAACTGCTTGCTTGACCTACTTCGTGATTTTTATTCATTTTAGGAAATTAATCCAAAAATAATTTTCTAAGCCAAATTAGTCTAACTCTTCTCTCGGCCAACTTGTATTTTCCACAAAATTTTGTTCTTTCTTTCCTTGTAACACTTAGCCAAACACAACTTCTATTCACTAGTCAAGTGCCCAATCATGATAAGTTACTCCAACAATACAAGTATTAATACATTTCTAAAAGAACTTGCATTTGTCAAATAATTTCCAACTTTAACTTCAACATTTAGCATCAAAACTTTCTTAGGTCATACAATCCAAGTTATCCATTTAGATACATGTTAAGTTCATTTATTTATGTTAATTCTAAGCATAAACAAGATGAAAAGGGACAAGGGCTTATATTATTGCTATATGACACAAGAAATTAATGTAGTGAATTATCAATAACTGATAATAAGTTTTTGACTTGAGCTTGAAGGTTGGAGACTAATTGGTTTAAAAGATATGTTCTACATATAGTTGTTGATTGAAGCAAAACATATTGCCTTGAATTCTTGAGGATCATCTCTCTATACTTTATTCTTAAAAAAATAGACTCTATTTTTATTGAAGAATTTTTAAATTGAATGTATGATCAAGGAAATATTTTATACTTATGAATGTAGCGTAAATATAGATCCAAATAGAAAAATTAATATGCAGAAAAATAAAATCATGATTGACTAAATTCATAATTGATTTAGTTTAAATTAATTTTTTATTTAAATGCATTGAATTGCAATAAAATAAAGATAATCTCAGCCGTAGGAATTAAGATGAAAATAAGAGCAAAAAAACAAATCAAAACATAGAGATAACATGTCAAGGTTAAAAATTTCAAAGAGATGAACCTACTCGAATCCTCTCAATAGAAGCTTCCAGCCAGTGAGAATAGTAAGCCCCAAACAATCTAACCAAAAGGACACTCAAATAAATTGTCACACTAAGAATGTCAAAATACCACATATTGTACATTCACGCGTCTGTAACCCATTTCTAATAGCAAGACAAACAATGAAAGAGTGTATGAAAATATTATCTCTATATCAAAGAAAGTCAAACAATTAAATTAATTTCACTTGGCATATTATTATATATTATCATGGGACTAAATAAACACCCTATGGATTTAATATTATTTTTTTTAAATTACTAGATTTTAAATTATATACGTAAGAAATTATTATTATATTAATACAATGTGTGATATATAATATTAAGTCTATTATTGAGAAGAAAAGAAATAATTATTTTGTTGCTGTCTATGATTTCTTTCATTTGACTTAGAGTAATTTTAGGATCGATTTCAAATTTGTTTATGTTTATAAATAATTTAAGCATTTGATTAAGATGATTGATTGACTGGATCATATGCTCTTTTATTTAATTTACAATAATTGAGATAAATAATTGTAGAATAAAAGGAGGAGGAAGAATAAGAGGAAATAAATATTCCACCTCAAATTATGATAACTTTTGTTTTATTGATAAAATCAGAATATTGAATTGACCGTTGAATAATGTGGCCGGCCAGTCTAGCGTCTAAAAATTTGAGCGTTTCACCTCACTTTACAATTCTTGTGATAAATAAGGTCACGCTTATATAGTGAAAAGATAATAAATCAGCGATAATATAAAAAGTGAATTCCATTTAAGTATTTTTGGTATTGTTTATTTATGTTTTGTATCCATACTGACACGTAGAGTCTATTTTTAAATCTATAATAAAAAAAATACAAATTGATTAACAAGCAAAGTATGCTAAATCCAATTGTGTTTGAAAATTATGTTGTATCGTTGTCGTTATCGTTTGGATTATCATTATTGTTATTGTTTCAGAGAAAAAAATATGAAGTTTGACACTTTTACTGTTACCATTTGACCTTCAGAGGTAATGGTAATGGTAACGATAAATATGATAAAATTCATAATTCTAAGTAAATGTAATCAAAAGCAATGCAATTATATTTGTAATAAACTATTGATCCATCAATAGAATTCCGTTACGATTACACCAATTTTCATTATGGTTTGATAAACGTAGCATATATGAAAATGCAATATATCTACTAATTAGCAGTATTTGATAACTATTTCATTTTTCATTTTTTGGACTTTAAAAATTAAGCTTATTTTATCACTTTTTTACCATGATTTCCATATTATTTTTAAATTCATGAGTTGAATTCTTAGCTAAGTTATAAAAACAAAAACGAAATTTTAAAAACTACTTTTTCAGGTTGCATCCAATAACCATTTGGTTCATGATTTTTATATATATTTTTTTAAAATTAAACTTATAAACACTTTTTTCACCTCTAACTTGGTGGCCAATCTCGTGCATCAATTTTTCTATGAAGAAAGTGATGATATATTTATTGAGTTTTTATTAATATGAGATTGTGATAATTGAAATAAATAGTCCAAAAAAAGAGGGCAAGAGTTGTCCTTAAAAATAAAATAATAGTCTAAGGAATAATTATTCTACTCGTATCTCAATTGAGACATTTTAGTTTCGTATGTTCAATCTCAATTGAGGTCATATTCTTGTTTATTTCTTTTGTTATTCTCAATTTTAGAACATAATTTCTCAATTCTTGTTTATTTCTTTTATTTCTTCTTAAATATTAAAAACAAGAAACAAAAATGTTATCAAACGAATATTAGTTTTGCCTTATTTCTTTTTGTCGTATTATAAGATTGTTTTTAATAGCAATTTTGTATTGTTTACTTTTAATTTTGTAATAATGCCTTAATCATGGAAGAAAAAAATGTTATAATTTTTCTTTAAGAAGAAACAATATATATATATTTTCTTTTTCATTCTCTATTTCTCTTTCCTATTTGTCTAAAACTTACCAATTAGTAGGTAAATCTTTTCCTCTCAAAATATAAAAAGTGAATTTCACACTCTATAAATAGAGAGGTAAGATGGAATCTAAAGAGGGCTACAAACAAATACTGTAAAAAATTTACAATTAAACTACATGTTTAAATCTATAAACTTTTAAGTTTGTGTTTATTATTGTTTATTTTGTTTTTCAACTTTTAAAAGTGTCTAATAAATTTTTAAATTTTTAATTCTGTATCTAATAAATTTTAAAAAACTTCTAATCAGTTATGTTTTTTAACTTTCAATTTTGTGTCTAAATACATGTCTTTGACTTATTCATTACTTTTAAAAATTCACCAATATACTAGATACAAAATTAAAAATTTAGGTTTCCATTAAACACAAAATTCAAATTTAATCATAATATAGATCAATTAACTTTTAAAAAATTTTAACATATCATTTACATCTTATAAAATATAAAATTATAAATTTATAGACTAAACAGAAACAATATAATTGAACTACGAAAGTTGTAAAAGACCAAAAATATCATGATATAATTAAGCCAATTCATTTTATTAAAACCAATAATACAACATAACATTTTCTTTACCCTTTGAGAAATACAATCACTCAACTCACAAAAGCATACAAATTAACCCCACACACAATTCAATGTCCCTTATTAAGAAGGCTAAAACACTTGCCCTTGAAGCCAAAACACTCGTAAAAACTCAAACGCATATATTATATGTTTTTATTTAATATATATATATATTGGTTTATTATTAGTTGTATTCGCCGGGATTAGCCAAGAGGTAGCTCTCAGCGGCTTTGAAAAGAGCCAATCCCTTTTCTTCGCCGATCTTGAGTTTCTCCTCATCAAGTTGGTTGTCTTCTTTAGTGTGGTAAACGCTAGTACTCTTCAAAATAGATCCTCCATCAGGACCTGCCGTTACTTTTATTTCCTTTACAATTTGGTCAATAGTATCTGAAATAAGATCTCCTTCTAACACTGTGTATTTGTACGTCAACGATGCTTCGTCCACTACGTCTAGTTTGTGAGTTATAGTTTTCACTTGCCCTCCTACAAAAATTAATACATATATCTTTTTTTAATGGATATAAAGCAAGTTGTTGATAAATTTAATTTTTCATTATTTAAGAAGGTTGATTTAGTCTCAACATTTTTATGTTTATGTTTAGTTAGGATTTTTTAACTTAAAAAATAAGTATTCAGTGGCTGAATTTTAAATTTTGAAAACCAATACTTTCTATATTTTGTTGTCTATATTTTAGGAGTGTTTTCAAAATTAAAGTTAATTTTTAAAACTAAAAATAAAGTTTTCAAAAACTTATTTTTGTCTTTGAAAATTAGTTAAGACTCTAATATACATTTTAAACAGAATTTAAAACAATCATAAACATAACACAAATATTTTAAACAAATTTAAACTAAACTTGTAATTAATTAGGACATAAACAACTAAATTACTAAAGATAATTTATAAGATTACCATGATTGAAGGTGATCTTCTTGATAGTTCCAGGGCCACCATTTCCTTCGACAATTTCGGTTTGTGGCTGATTTGGAACAATCTTAGGGTAAAGATTATCAGCATCAATAATGAATGCCTTAAAGAATTTAGCCGGAGGAATCACGGAGACAACTTCGTTTTCGTATGTGAAAACACCCATTGTTATATCACAATCCGATAACTTTAGCGAAATAAAATTATTACTAATAAAAGGCTTTGTATATATGAGCTTGGTGATGGAAAGGGTGATGGATATATGCTCTATTTATAGTTGAGAAATGATGCCTTTCAAATTCTCCCAAAGATTATAATATTTGTTTATCTTTTAATAATTCAAAGTTTGATCAAGTATTTTTAAAATCAAGATGCCAATGGTCTAGATGGAGCTCCAATTATGTCCATTCTTTTCTTTTTTTTCTTTTTTTCGTCCGAGTCAACTTATATATGAGGTTTATTTGTAAATTTTGTTTTCAATTTTAGATATCTATATAGACTTATTTCATATAATTTGAAGACGTCATCTATCTTAATTTATATCATATTTTACATGTGTTAACATTATTATTACAATGTGATATATATTTACAAAATGACTAAATATTCATGTTTATATATGACAAAGTATGTGTAATATATATCTTAATATCGGGTATATATTATATAACTAACCTAAAATATGTACTTGTTCTAAATACATTTAATATAAATATTGTATATATTCAAAATAATCTAATATATTTTTGAAGCAAGCCTCATATATATACATAAACATGAAATACAGATGAAAAAAAGAAATAAAAGATGAAAAAATGGGATGATTGTGCAAAAGAAATTCGAAATGGAGATTTGAGGGGGAAAACTGATTAATAGAAAATGTCCTAAAATGAAAGAAAAAATTAAAAAGAAGATTATATAGTAAATGAAAAAAATGCATTATATGAATATGAAGCAATACATACAAAATCTCATAAACACAGGGAATGTAATTATGAAAAATATTGAATTAAATAAATACAAACAAAAAGAATTCATAAATACCGTGTTATAAAGTCAAAATTGAAATTAAGTACCTAAGGAAACAAATCTATGTTACGAATTTTCTGAAATTAAAATGAAAAGATTAATTTGATACAAAATTATTGCTAAAAAGTCTTCATGAAATAATTTAAATTTTAGGAGATTTATGTAATTTATGGCATATAAAGCATTTTCTTATGTAAAGATTGTGAAATTGGATGGAAAAAAAAATTAGAAAGAATATTGATAATTAGAACGACTATCGAAAATAAATGAAATTATGTTCTAATTCATAACAAACAATTGGGAATTACATTGATGAAGAGTTGAAAGGGAAAATTAATTGAAGGTTAAAGCATTAACTTTTTAAAATTCGAGTATATATATATATATTATCTTCAATGGCTATCTTTTTCTTTTTTTAAAAAAAATAATTTATCTTCAATGACTATTATAATGTTATAATCTTAGGTCAGTCGGGTAACTATTTGACTTTTTGTTTTTGTTTTTGAAAATTAAGTTTATTTCATCTACATTTATTATAATAATTTGCATATTTTTTAAGTAGTTGAATTCTTAACCAATTTTTTTAAATTTTTTTTTGAATGCTACTTTTTTTAGTTATAAAAAATTGATGAAAAGTAAATAACAAAAGAAGAAATTTGGAAGTAAAAATAGTATCTATAGATTTAATTTTCAAAAGTAAAAAATAAAATGACAGGATCTTATCACATTCATAATCAATAATCAAAAGAAGAGTAATGAATGAATATTAACTCTAAATATAACTAGTTTCACAGTCGTTTTATAGTATATTATTGTTCAACACATTAGTTTTTCATCGATAGTGGAATCATTATGGTTAATTAAATATTATTGTTAGAAATTGTCAAAACTCAAATATTTTTGTTGTTAAAAAGGGAAAAGAACAAACTCAAATATTTTACTTATACAGAACTAAAAAATAAATAATAATAAATAATAATAAAAAAAATCTGGAGGTGTGCTTCTAGAAATAAATAAAATATTTGGTAGTTTGAGCGGAACGTTTTATTTATTTATTTATTAGGATAGAGAAAAACGTTTTATTGCATTCAAAGTTTCAAACCAATAAACATTAAATAAATACATCAATAGATCAACGTGAAAGAGTCATGCTTTAATTTATTAATATATATAACGTAATATCTATTAAATTTGATTCTTGTGACTAAATTAGTGGAAAAACAAACCTAAACAAAACAATTTGGTTAAAAAACACTTTTGATTTCTAAACTTTTATAAAAGTAATAATTTAGTCTTTGAATTTTGATTCATAACGATTTAGTTATTGTACTTTCAAGTTTGTGTCAATTTAATCCTTAAATTTTGCTATATAACAATTTAGTTCTTGTACTTTCAAATCTGTAACAATTTAGTCCTAATGTAAAAGAAAATTCATTAAAATTTGATGTCAATTTTTATTATTTTATGATGTCGACTTTGTATTATATAAAATTATTGAGTCTCTAATTAGTTTATCGATTTATTTTTGTAAAAAATCTCATTAAATTTCACATCAATTTCAATAATAGAGACTAAATCGTTACAAATTAAAGTATAAAGACTACATTGTTACATAGTAAAGTATAAGGACTAAATTATTACAAAATAAAAAATTCGGAGACTAAATCATTACAAACTAAAGTTTAGAATTATTACTTTTATAAAAGTTTGAAGATTAAAAGTGACTTTTATTCTAAATTTATATATCACTTTATTCTAAATTGATATATATATATATAAAATGGTCTACAAGTAGTTTAGAACAAAATTTAAAACCTTTAACAAACAAAAACAAAAATTTTAAAGAATACGAATCCTCTTTATTTTAATTTTCAAAAATGTATTTTTCTTGATGGTTGTTATTATTACTTCTGTCGGAGAAATGACAATGTTCACCGATTGAAAATTGACAAAATAAATTTTAGAAAATATTTTTTAGGGTGAAAATCAAATTATTTAAAGCTCTTTGGCATGGTATAGTTTAAGACTTTTAGAATATGTATGAAAATGATTTTCACAAAATTGATTTGTTAAAAGTAATTTTCAAATGATCAAAAGTGATTAACAATATGATAGAGCATGTTTGAGATTGACTTTTAGAATTTGTATTTTAATTAAATTATTTAATTATAATTAGTTTTGTAAAAATGTTATCAATCATGTTAATATTTGGTTCCATACTTGTACAAGTGATTTAATTTAATTTAAAAAATATTTTAAATGATTAATGTTTGTTTTCAAAGATAATTTAGGCTTCGTTTGAGATTGTTGTAGCTTTTAAAATAATTGCTCGCAGTTGTGTTTTTAGAAAAGTCAATTGAGAAAATAAATAAAATAGTATTTGGTAAATCTCAGCTTTGCTTAAACTTGAAAAGGTAAGTTAGAGTGTTTGATAAAAAATAAAAAAAAAAATCTTATTTTAGATATAATAACTACAATAGTCTTATAATCAACCTTTTTTTAAATTTAAAGTTTTAACTAATTGTTTAGTATGATAAATTTTATTTTTTTTATAGATTAAATTTTAAATATTAAGGAAAAAAGTTTTAATTAAAAAAATCAATATAGTATATTTTTTAAAAAATTGATGCATTTAATTCATGAAAAATAGAAAATAGATTTGAATAAGTGAGAAATATATAAATATATAAAATAAATCTTCTTTTTAAAATATAAAATTGCAACTAAATAATAATTAAAAATTCTACTTCATACTTTTAAAAGTGATTTTAAAACGCAAAAAACGTTAAGATTTTTTTCAAATGATTTTTTGACCCAGCTAAGACAATATCAAAGGTAATGTTCTTGAGCCATCCCATTGCTAAAAGAAAAAGGCATTACATTTAGATTGAAAAGAATTGAAAAAAGTTAAAGGGTGGTAGACAAAATTATAGAGGAAAATAAAAGCTTTCAGATAAAAAATAGAGTTGGAGGAAAATTTCAAAAAAAAAAAAAAAATGTTAGAGAAAAGAAATTTAGGTAATGATGAAAAAGAAATTTAGAGAAATAAATTTAGTACATATAGCGATCACTCAAAGATAGAGAATAAAGTTATAAATATATATTCTTTTCGGAGAGAAACACATTTTTTTTTTTTTGAAAAATAGCTTTAAAAGAGAAAAAAAACTTTAAGAGTGAGGGACAATAAATTTCAAAAGCAACAAGTTAGAAAAATATTGGTAATTAGTTAAAAATTATAGGGTTTAAATCTTCATGAAATTTGAATCTGGTTCTATTTCGGTCTAAATTTTAAAAAAACGTTTGTTTTAGTCCCTAAATTTTTAAAAAGTGTTTATTTTAATTTCTACCATAAAATTATGTTAATTCTTCAAAAGAAATACGAGGGAGGTTGTATTTTTTTATGACTGTGCTCTAGATATATTGGGCAAGATGAAGATGAAGTAAATTGTCAATAACTAATACGCCAAAATACTGAATTACCAAAATTTTGAATTAAAAATATCATTTAAAATTTTTTACTTTGTAACCTTATTCAAAATTGAAACTCTAGATTTTTTAGCATAGCTGACTTATTTTATAGCCTAGTTATCAAAAAATACACATTATCTAACCATTTTGTTAAAGATTGAACAAAATCTTAATATAAGAGGGATCAAAATAAGCAATTTTTAAAAGTTTAAAGACTAAAATGAACATTTTTAAAAGTTTAGGGACTAAAATAAAATAATAATTAAAATTTAAGGACTAAAATGGATATTTTAAAAAATTTAGGGATAAAAGTAGAATATATTTAAAGTTCAAGGACCGAAATAAGATTTAAACCAAATCAAAAAGTTAGAAAGAAGGTAGACACAGATGTTAAAAAGAGTTAGAAAAAAATATATGAGAAATGTGGGGAAGGTGTACACTTTTTTAAAAATAATAAACTAGAGATAAACCTTATAAAAACTTGAGATAGAGAGAAAATTAGGTAGAAATTAGAGAGATGATTTTTTAAAAAAATTAAAAATACAAATAAAAATTTTAAAAATTTTTCTGCACAAATAAAGTAAAATAGGAGAAGAATGGTTTAATATGACATAATAGTCTTTTTTTTTAAAAAAAATCATTCACAATTACGTAACAAAATTATTTGGAAAATCATTTTCAAGTGATTGATCGGGATTGGAATCACTTGGGGTACTTTTTCATCATTGTCAAACATCATAATTTTAGAAGAAATGTGATTTTATGTATGTCAAAAGTAATTTTAGTCATTCAAAAATCACTCTCAAACATACCTATAAACTTTTTTGAGTGAATCAATTTAGACTTTTCACACGTGTATAAAATTTCTTTAAATACAACACTTTCTTAAATACATAGATTATCATAATATTAAATAGAAATATTAAAATAGAATGGATAGTAGCATATTTTTGGTAAATGAATGATTTTTCAATTTCTCATTTGCCTCTTATTTTCTCAACTAATTTTGGGAGAAATATGCAATAATTTTAATAGCTACTTGGGAAAATTTTGGTAGAAGAATAATCAGTTATATTATACCTCACTAATAGAAGAGTCTAAATTAGAAAGTTTAGGGTTCATAATTGATACAATAATTGATTTCAAATTTTATTTATTTATTATTATTTTAGCACAACAAATAGACCGGTCATGAAGATTTGAAACTTTGAGCTAAAAATGCATGTATCAATATCTATATTTATTTTAACCGTTAAAATTTTAGTCGATAAAATTTTAAAGTTTAGAATCTAAAATATTTTTTCCTTACAAAATAATATATAGACCATAGCTTTTTATATTTGCTTGTGTCATGCATTTTGGAAAAAAATATTGAATACTTTCATTAAGAAATTACAGTCATCATCATGAATTTTCCAAGAAGACAAGTTTTTTTAGATTAAAAAATTATGGTAGAATATTGATCAAATCATTGTAAAAAATAGAAGTATATATTTCCAATGAAAAAATAAATTTAGTCCCTGCATATTCATCTATTTAATCTCCATACTTTACATAGTTACATTTTTTTCAAATTTTTGACTAATTAAGTGTATTATTAAAACCTACAATATTATCATAAACTTATTAAGTAATTTGATTATAGATGACAAATTGACCGAGAGTGAAATAGTCAAACAAAATAGAACAATCATAATTAATAAAAGGTACTTTTACGAAATTACTTTAACAAATAAATAAATATATTACATGGATCATTTATTTTGTCGAAATAGTTTACCATCTCTAAACTCCAGTCTTACGTAACTAGAACATCATTGTATTGTTACTCTATTAAATTATATTAATCCTATGCTTTAGAGCAAACAATTAGTCAAATTAGATTTCATTTAAAAAATCAATTTGATTAAAAATAAATAATTAAGGGACAAAGAATTGGAGCTCCATCTACGTCATTGGCATCTTCACTTAAAAAATACTTGATCAAACTTTGAATTATTAAAAAAAAATATATATATTATAATCCTGGAGGGAATTTGAAAGGGTTCATTGCCCAATTATAAATAAAGCATACATCCATGACCCTTTTCATCACCAAGCTCATATATCCAAAGCCTTTTATTAGTAATAATTTTGTTTGGCTAAAGTTATCGGGTTGTGATATAGAAATGGGTGTTTTCACATACGAAAACGAAGTTACCTCCGTGATTCCTCCGGCTAAATTCTTTAAGGCATTCATTATTGATGCTGACAACCTTTACCCTAAGATTGTTCCAAATCAACCCCAAACTGAAATTGTCGAAGGAGATGGTGGCTCTGGAACTATCAAGAAGATCACCTTCAATCATGGTAATCTTATAAATTATCTTCACTAATTTAACTGTTTATGTCCAAAATAATTACAAGTTTAGTTTAAATTTGTTTAAAATGTTTAAGTTATGTTTATGCTTGTTTCATTACAATTTCTTACTCAGTTTTAATATTAGATGTTAGAGCTCTTAACCAATTTTCAAAGATAAATGTTTTCGAAACTTACTTTTTTTTTTTTTTTTTTAATTTTCAAATTTTTTACTTTGATATTGAAAACACTCCTCAAATACTAGAAGGTAGACAATAAACCACAAGAGTAACAGATGAAGGTGGTGATTTTAAACTTAATTTTAAAAAATAAAAAATAAAAGATGAGATAATTACTAAAATGGGCATACATATATAATTGGTTTTTTTTTTTTTTTTTTGGGTGAAAAATTGTGCTTTTCTTTAACCATTTATTTACAAATTGGTTTAATTTATTTAAGAATATTTTGAATTATTAGCCAAATTTAAAAAAAAAAAAAAAGAAAAGAAAGTAAATGATTGAAAGTTTTTTTATATTAAGAATGTTTTTTATAAAAAAAAAAAAAAAACTTTAAAAGTTGGGTCTGTTTTCTCGCAATTTAAGTTTAATTTTTAAATGCTTAGTCAAATATTAAAAAAGAAAAAATGAAAAAAGAACGGAAAAAACTAAATAATTATAATCATTTACTGATATAAATTTAATTTTATATTTATTGAATTTATTAAAGTTAAAAAAGAAATGTTGAATAAGCTAGGATCTTTTAGACAAAATTAAAAATTCAACCACTCATTATATACTTTTTTTTTTTTTCTCCCTCTTTTAAGTTCACAAACCTAACTAAATGTAAATATAAAAATTTATAGACTAAATCAAAATAATTCAACCTTCTTAAATGGAAAGCTAAATTTAATTTATTAACAACTTGTTTATATTCATAGAAAAATATGTATTAATTTTGCAGGAGGGCAAGTGAAAACTATAACGCACAGATTGGACATAGTGGACGAAGCATCATTGACGTACAAATACACGGTGTTTAAGAAGGAGATCTTATTTCAGATACTATTGACCAAATTGTTAAGGAAATAAAGGTAACGGCAGGTCCTGACGGTGGATCTATTTTGAAGAGCACTAGCGTTTACCACACTAAAGGAGACAACCAACTCGATGAGGAGAAGCTCAAGATCGGTGAGGAAAAGGGATTGGCCCTTTTCAAAGCCGCTGAGACCTCTTGGCTAACCCTAGCGAATACAACTAAAAATAAATAAAAAATTATATATTAAATAAATATATATATTTAAATATATGCATCTGAGTTTTTATGAGTTGTTTTGGCTTCAAGGGTTGTGGCCTTTTTGAAGTGTTTTAGCCTTCTTAATAAGGGACGTTGGATTGTGTTTAGGGTTAATTTGTATGCTTGTGAGTTGCGAGTGATTGTATTTTTCAAAGGTAAAAAAAAAAAAAAAAAAAAAAATATGGTTATGTTGTATTATTGGTTTTAATAAAATGAATTGGCCTCGTTATATTTTGAATTTTTTGGTCTTAGTTCGGTTAAATAATCTTTCAACTATATAACTATATTGTTTGTGCTTATTTAGTCTATAATTTTGAAATTTTGTGTCTAATATATAATGTCCACGGTATATTAAAAAATTTTAAAAAATCAATTCATCAATTAGATTAAATTTAAATTTGGTATCATGGAAACCTAAATTTTTAATTTTATGTCTAGTATATTGGTGAATTTTTAAAAATAGTGAATTAGTTAAAGACCTATATAGATACAAAATTGATGGACTAAACTTGAAATTTTGAGTGGAAAAGAGACTTCCCTACTAAATATCGGTGATGAGTGGAAATAAATCTTAACGACCACGAACAAAATTTAAAGGGTGGTAGACAAAATTATAGAGACAAGTAAAATCTTTAAGATAAAAAATAAAGAGTTGGAGGAAAATTTCAAAAAAGAAAAAAAAGTTAGAGAAAAGAAATTTTGGTAGTGATAATTAAAATGATAAGTAGAACAACCCTCAAACTATCTCCACAATGATATGATATTATCCACTTTGGACATAAACCCTCGTGACTTTGTTTTTGGTTTCATCCTAAAAGGCCTCATATCAATGGAGATAGTCATTCTCACTTGTATACCCATAATCCTCTCTTATCTAACAAATGTGGGACTTTGATCGTATTCCGTAAAAAATTTAGAGAGAAAAATTTAATAGAGGTAGTAATAACTCAAAAGATAGAGAACAAAGTTATAAATATATATATATTTTTTTGGAGAGACCTTTTTAAATAACTTTGAAAGAGAAAAAAACTTTAAGAGTGAGGGACAGTAAATTTCAAAAGCAAAAAGTTAGAAAAATATAGGTAATTAGTTAACAATTATAGTGTTTAAATCTTATTTAATCCATGCGAATCTTGCTCTATTTCGATCTAAACTTTAAAAAATGTTTGTTTTAATCCCTAAATTTTTAAAAAGTATTTATTTTAATTTCTACCTTAAAATTATGTTAATTCTTCAAGACACCTCAAGTGTTAAGGGGATTTACATCTTCATGAGACTTAATTAACATTTAATATACAATTGGTTAAGTCAATAATATGAAAATTGAGTTTAAAAATTAAAACTTATGAATAATGAGATGATTGGTGCATAAAGTTTCAGATTTGATCTTTTACGGAATACACTGTTTCATATTGGATTTAGAGAAATCCATGTTTTATTCTAAGTGGTGTCAATTGGACTATAAGACAATAATATTGCTTGTGAAGCAATTATATTTGCGTAGTTTTTTTGCTTATGAAGCAATTATATGCATAGTCTTGAAATATCCTTAAATATTTGAAAGTTGTTTCAAATATAAATTAGTCTATCCACTTTATGAGATAATGTGGTGCAAGAACTAAATCTGAGGACATATGTACACACCATGAGAGAAACATCATGGTGGTGACTAGATGGTATTCCTTGACATGACAGTTTGAATTATATAAAAGGATTCTCTAGGCTAAAGTGTGAGAGAATCTCCTTGAATGTCTAGGACTACGAGACATGTCTCCGATGCGCTAAGGCAAGTGGGAGAGCATGTTGGGTATAAAGTATGCCCTAGGATACATGTCTCACCAGACATGTCTCCAGTGCACTAAGGCAAGTGGGAGAGCATGTTGGGTATAAAGTATACCCTAGGATACATATCTCACCAGCTTATGTTTCATCGACTTTAGTGCAAGTGGAAGGTTATTGGGATGTATGTCCTAAAACCTCATAATTATATGTTATTTGAAATGGTTTATTATTTTATATATGCACTATTCCATTAAAGAAAGATCCAATGTTATTTTATGTACCTTAAAATGTATGTGGTTGGCATACAAGTGGATCATGTTTAAGTTATAACCTAAATAGTCTGTAGTATATGGATAAGGCTGGTACCTTATCTTGGTGACACTACAGGTATGTCCCACTTTGTAATTGTTACAATAGTTGCAAGGTGTTACAAATTATCTGATTCTGATCGTTCATGTGTAGACATACGAGTGAGAATATGCTATATAAATAGTTTGTATAAGATCGGATTGCAAAATTTTTAGTCTCTTTTTATAACACCGTTACTTGAAAAGACTTACATTTCACTAGGATGACCATAGGTGACTCGACCTTATCTTGAGTGAGTTGTGAACTCCTATCTATGAGAACGATCATTTGATTTGTATGGGTGAGAGTAGATTCAACAAGTCAACATGCCTACCATTTTTGGGAATTTTTCCGAGTAGGGAGTTGGAAATAACAGCTACACAAGATGAAATTCACTCATTCTCATCTTTAGGGCAAGTAGACAAATTGCTCCTGTAATAACTGATTTTGGGTCTTGAATAATGACGCCTCACCCTCTCATTGGCCCGAGAGAGTTAGTTTATGGTTGGACTATGAATTGTTTGTTCATTAAAGTGATCAATGGTACTTAAGAAGTTAGATATAACTATAGGAGCAAAACAGAAATTTGACTCAACTGTAGTTACGAGCAATTGGTGAAAGGTCGACTTGTTATTGATTGGTTATATCCATGGACACAAAAATATATCTACCGTGTGAAGAGTACAACTATGAGTCTTTAGTGGAGTGACCCACAGTCAATGAATGTTGATTAATTTAATTAAAGAATTTAACTAGTTATTCTCGAATCTTTGGAGCTTCTAATCTGTAGGTCTACCAAGTCCCCTTGCTAGCTCACAAGGGGTAAAAATAAGAATCGATTAATTTTGGAATAATTTGAATTGTTCAAATTAAATAAGAGAATTAATTGTATAAGATACAATTAATATAATGTATAGAGATACATTTTAATATATAGTTAATGATAAATATGATTTATAACTAATATTATATATGAGAGAAATAAATGTTTAAATATGATTCAAATATTATTTATATGAATGAGATTCATATAAAACTATAGGTTATATATAATATGAATATGATTCATATTAAAGTTATAGATTACATGAGAGAATAGTGTATTTGAATAAGATTCAAATATTATTTAATATGAATAAGATTCATATTAAAACTATAATATATGAGAGGAAATACACTTGAATAAGATTCAAATGTGATATTAATTAAATATATGATATTTTATTAATTAATTTAGTTTAATATTAAAATTAATTCCCCTACAGTTAGCAAGGGGGGTTAACGTGAGACTGAGGGGAGTTATCTCCCCTCCCATAAGTTTTACAGAATGGTTCTGTGAAAATGAAATGAACAAAAGAAAAGTTCTTTTGTAATGAAGAATCTCATATTTTTCCTCTTAACATATCATAGTTCCCTCATTTTCTCAAATTGTCTTCCCTTATCAAAATCAAAGAGCCCACAACTCCTTCGATTCTTATCTTGAGAATAGTAAGGAAAGCTCGATGGTGGTGTCTCGGTTTTTATCGTATTCTTCGAAGAAGCTTCAAGTTTGAGGGAGAAATTTGTGCAGATGAGTTTGTGGCTGTTCATGAGTTACAGGGAAGAATTTCTTGAAGATGGTCTTCAAAGGTTAGTTCTTCTAATCTCTCTATTCTCTGTACAAAATGCTTATATATATTTATGTTTATCATTCATATTTTATGTTTTTCTCTGTTTTTTCTTGATTTCCAAAACGAATTTTGAAAGCACACGCTTTCATGCGCTTCAGCTGAGGAATTCAATTTCTTCATTAAGTATTTATGAACACTACTTTTTTGCACTTTCAAACACTTATTTAAACACTTAGAAAGTCAATCCAAACACACCCTTAGATATTATTAGAAAATTTAAAACGATACAAAATTGTTATTAAAAATAATCTTATAAATTGAAAATAAAAAAGTAAAACTAACGGGTCGTTTTATAACATTCTTATTTCTTATTTCTTGTTCCCGTTTTTTATATTATGAGAAATTAATAGACTTGTTTGATAGCCTATCTTGTTTCTAGTTTCCTACCTTTAAGAAACATTTCTAAAATTAGAGCTGACAAAAGAAATAAATAAAAATATGGCCCTAATTGAAAGTGAACATATTGTTGGAAATGTCCACGACTACCAAGGTCCAAAGGCTCTTCCCCTATATGCGAGTTGTCGTCGTCGTTGCTCATCCAGTCGAATGGGTGGGCGGGTTTGGGTAACCACGCTTACGGGAAAAAATATGAAATACTTTTATTTATTTTTCTTTTAATTTTTATAATCATTATGAATTACATTTAGATCTGATATTTTTAAAATTGTTAATGATTTAAGATCTGAAAATTTAGTTCCTTCCAAATTTGACTCTTTTCACCTATTCTTTTTTAAAAAAATCAGATATGGTTTTAGGTTTCTCCATTGACAGAAACATATTGCACCCTTTCGTTTCCTTCCTTTTCTCTTTTCTGATTCTAAGCAAACTCTCTTGTCAATTCCAATCTCGTCCGACTAGTGCACGCTCAAAGGTGGGTGTTGTGTTAACCTTAGGGAGAAACCAACATTAATGATTCGCATCGAGATCATGCCGAATTTGCTTTCAAGTTAGTGGTTTCCATGACACAACAATACAGATCTAGTTTTAACTACAACTAACAATTTGAAAGGTTTTATCAAATCTATCCAAGTTTGAGCCAATTAACGTTACTGGTTCTAGAAGTTGCTAATCTTCTTCAGGCATTTAGAAGTAGATTATATTATGATTGTGGAATGCCCTAACAGATCGAAATCAACTGCTAATGTTGTTAATGATCTGACATTTTCCAAGGATACTACTGTTGTCACTGATCCGACAATCTCTAAGGATGTTGCTATTGATCTGGTTCGTACCATGGACATTGACAAGTTTGATAAAGACAATAAGACGGTTTGGGACCATTATCTCAACCATATGATAGATTCCTTATTCGACCTATGCGTTATCTAGAAATCTGCAAAAACAATCTGGAATACCCTGAAATCTAGATATGGAGGTGACAATGTTGGCTTATAAAAATACATTGTCGTAAATAGTTGCAATTCCAGATGCTGGACAATAAACCTGTCATAGAATGAGTTCATGAATATGAAAATTTGTAGCTAACATACTACAATAAGGGATAAATATGTGCGAAATTCTTCAATCTAATGTCTCCTTGAAAAGTTTCCTCCTTCCTAGGGTGATTACCAAAATCATTTGAAGCATAGAAAGAAATATTTTACTTTACAAGAACTGATCAATCACATATGTAATGAAGAGGCAAACAGATAGAATGATAAGTTTAATTCATTGTCCATAAATTCTGTTAATGATAATCTTGTTGAATCTTCCAATGTTAAAAACATGTTTAAAAATAAAGGAAAACGAACAACAAAAGAAGGGTTAATTCAAGGTGGCTGGAGGACGGATTGAGAAGTTCGAATTGATATGTTATGTCCTTATCAAACCAAGACAAAAATCGTACCAGTGCACCCAGAGAAAGGGAAGGCCAGATCAAAATTTTGTTGCGGTCAAACTAGCCCCACTGGCCAATGTTGTTGAAGGTGATATTATTGCTATTGTGGTCATGGAGGCAAACTTGATAGAGAACAAATTTGACTGGATCCTAAACAGTGATGCATCAAGATATTTCTACTTAAACTGGGACCTTTTTCATGATTTCTCGGATACAGACAATGGTGAATGTGTCTTCATGGGAAATTCAGCTATTGCTGGCATCCTTTGGAAAGGGAAGATTTTTATTAAAACTTGCTTCTAGAAAAACTTCTTCCTTTTTTTTTTTAGACAAAGAAAAACTCTATCCCTTAGTGATATATTGTATGTTCCTTCCTTGTATAGGAATTTGGTGTCAAGGAGTTTGTTAAACAAAGCAAGAGTACTTAGGATTGTGTTTGAAGCTAACAAGCTTATCATCACAAAAAACTATGACTTCGTTGGTAAGGGATATTTGTCTGATGATCTGTTTGTTTTAAAGTTGTTTATGCTCTTACTTCCATGAATAAAAATGCTTCTCGTGCTTATATGATTGAATCTACTGATGTTTGGCATGATAGATTTGAAAATGTTAATGTTGCATCGATTAACGGGTTTAAATTTTGCATCTTATTAATGTATCTAATTCGCAAGAAAATAATTGATGCACAATATGTGTAGAAACTTGCTAAAAAACTTTTTAAATCAATACAATACGTAGTAGAGAATTACTTGAGTTAATTCACATAGATCTAATTTTTTTTTTAAACACCATGGGTAGAGGTGATGAAAAATATTAGATATCCTTTGTTGATGATTATTCTAGATATACAAAAATTTATTTCTAAAATCAAAGGATGAAGCTAGTTATCATGTTTGTAAAATTCAAGGCTGAAGTAGAAAATCAATTAGATAGAAGAATAAAAAGATTATAGAGGAGGTGAATATAGTGATAATTTCCTTAAAATAATTTTGTGAATTAAACAGTATCATTCACGAAGTAACTGCTTCGTATTCATCTCAACAAAATGACATAGTAGAACGTAATAATATAACCTTAAAAAAAATTATGAATACTATGTTATTGAGTTGTGGATCATCTAATAACATGTGGGGGAAGTTGTGCTTTCTACCTATTTTATTCTTAACAGGGTTCTTCACAAAAAGCTAAATAAGACTTTCTACAAGTTGTGGAAGGGTTACCTTCCTAATCTGAATTCCTTAAAAGTGTGGGGGTGCTTAACCAATGTGACATATCCATAATTTAAGAATCCCACGATTGGATCCAAAACTCGGTTATACTAATAACAGTGCTGCATATAGGTTTAAGTGCCTAAGTGATCATTCATTGTGTGAATATAGAGATGTTGAATTTTTTAGCATATTTTTTCCATGATTAAAAATGTTAATCAATCAGTAAATAATTCACTTCAGATTCAAATTGCTAGTACTTCAAGCATCAATCAAATGTCTGAATACCCTTTTTTTTTACCTTTAATAGCACGCGTGAACTAGAGCCTAGAAAAAGTAAAAGACAAAGGGTTAGTAAGAATTTTGGACATGATTTTCTAATTACCTTCTTAGTTGAAAAGTCAAACAAAATAGACAATCGATTTGCTTACATGTACCTAATAGATGAGGATCCAAAACCTATCAATAAACTTTGAACACGGTAGACTCCAGTTTTTGAAAAGAAGCAATTAGTTTTTTTGAATAATTAAATTCTTAAAATCTACAACATAGTCATGAATTTATTAAGTAAATGTTTGACTAATTTGATAACATATGAAAAATTGATAGAGAGTGAAATGATCAAACAAAATAGAACAACTATAATTTATAAAAGGAACTTTTACTAGACCAACTTTAATAAATATATAAACATATATATGTTATATGAGTCATTTTATTTTATTGATACTGGTTACCCATCTCTGAACTCTATCATTGTGTCACCACTCTATTATAATTTTATGTTTTTTTTTTTTAAGATGAAACTATAGTCAAATTAGAGTTTTTCTAAAAAATCAATTTGATTTAAAAATAAATAAATAACTCAATGGGTGACAAAGAATGCGAATTGATAGGAACTCCATCTACGCTATTGCCATCTTCACTTAAAAAGCACTTAATCAAAACTTTGAATTATTAAAAAAATATATAAATATTATAATCCTGGGGGAATTTGAAAGGGTTCATTTCCCAACTATAAATAGAGCATACATCCATGATCCTTTTTATCACCAAGCTCATATATCCAAAGCCTTTCATTAATAATAATTTTGTTTTGTTAAACTTATCAGATTGTCATATAGAAATGGGTATTTTCACATACGAAAATGAAGTTGTCTCCATGATTCCTCCAACTAAATTTTGTAAGGCATTCATTATTGATGCAGACAATCTTTACCCTAAGATTGTTCCAAATCAACCCCAAACCGAAATTGTCGATGGAGATGGTGGCCTTGGAACTATCAAGAAGATCACCTTCAATCACGGTAATCTTATAAATTATCTTCACTAATTTAGTTGTTTATGTTCTAATTAATTACAAGTTTAGTTTAAATTTGTTTAAAATGTTTAAGTTATATTTATGCTTGTTTCATTACAATTTCTTATTCATAGTTTTAATATTAGATATTAAAGCTCTTAGCCAATTTTCAAAGATAAAAATACGTATTTGATTTTTCTTTTCTTTTTTTTTTTTTTTAGTTTTCAAATTTTTTACTTTGATATTGAAAACACTCCTCAAATGCTAAAAGGTAGACAATAAACCATAAAAGTATCAGATCAAGGTGGTGATTTTAGACTTAATTTTAAAAAATAAAAAATAAAAGAAAATAGAGTTACTAAAATGGGCCTACATATATATTTGGCTTTTTTTTTTTTTTTTTCGAAAATTGTGCTATGTTTTCTTCACCATTTATTTACGATAGGTTTAATTTGTTTAAGAATACTTTTGAATTCTTAGTTAAATTCTAAAAAAAAATAGAAAAAGAAATGATTACAATTTTTTATATTAAGAAATTTTTTTGAAAAAAAACTCTAAAAGTTGTGTTTATTTTCTCACAGTTTTCTTACAGTAAAATTTAATTTTTAAATGCTTATTCAAATTTCAAAAATGAAAAAAAAAAAAGAAAAAGAACGAAAAAACTGAACAATATATTCATTTACCAATATAAATTTTAATTTTATATTTATTAATCCATTAAATTAAAAAAAAAATGTTGAATAAGATAGGAATTTTTTAGACACAAAATTAAAAATTCAACCACTCATTACATACTTTTTCTTCCCTTTTAAGTTCACAAACCTAACTAAATGTAAACAAAAAAAATGTATAGACTAAATCAATAATTCAACCTTCTTAAATGGAAAACTAAATTTAATTTATTAATGACTTGTTTTATATTCATAAAAAAATATGTATTAATTTTTGTAGGAGGGCAAGTAAAAACTATAACACACAGACTGGACGTAGTGGACGAAGCATCATTAATGTACAAATATACGGTGTTAGAAGGAGATCTTATTTCAGATACTATTGACCAAATTGTTAAGGAAATAAAGGTAATAGCTAGTCCTGAGGGAAGATCTATTTTGAAGAGCACTAGCATTTACCACACTAAAGGAGATAACCAACTTGACGAGGAGAAGCTCAAGACTAGTGAGGAAAAGGGATTGGCCCTTTTCAAAGCCGCTGAGGGCTACCTCTTGGCTAACCCCGGTGAATACAACTAAAAATAAACCCTATTTATATGTGTTGTGTTTTTATTTGGCTTCAAAGGTTGTGGCCTTTCTGAAGTGTTTTAACCTTCTTAATCAGGGACGTTGGGTTATGTGTGTGGGGTTAATTTGTATGCTTGTGAGTTGTGAGTGATATCGTATTTCTCAAAGGGTAAAAAAAATATGTTATGTTTATTATTAGTTTTAATAAAAGGAATTTGTCTAATTGTATTTCGATATTTTTGGTCTTACTAAGAGTTTATAGGTAGGTTGAATTACAACTTCCGTTCTTATTTAGTCTATAAAATTTTTTATTTTGTATGTGATAAGATCTCTATGATATATTTAAAAATTTTAAAAGTTAACCAATCTATTAGAATTATATTTGAATTTTTTAATTAAAAAATGTTAAAAGTTAATTGATTTATTCGAATTATATTTGAATTTTGTGTCTATTAGAATCCTAGACATTTAATTTTATATTAGTATATTGGTGAATTTTTAAAGATAGTGAATAAGTCAACTAATTAGATACAAAATCAAAAGTAATATATATATATATAATCTATTAGGTACTTTTTAAAGTTTTTTTGAAATTTATTAGACACAAAATTAAAAGTTAAAAGATCAAATAGTAAAACACAAAAGGACTAAACTTGAGATTTAATCTTATATTTATCATTTGTTTGTAGTCCTCTTCCAATTTATCTTAACTCTCTGGAATTCTCTTTTTATATTTTAAGTGGAAAAGAGAACATATATATATATATAGTTTTTTCAAAGACATTATTAGAAAATTAAAATAATATAAAATTATTACTAAAAACAATCTTATAATATGGGGAAAAAAAGCTAAGGGTGTTCGAGATCCTATCCTTTCTTAATACTTGTTCCATGTTATAAAAAGATTGGATAGATTTGTTTGATAATTCATCCCATTTTTTGTTTTCAATTTTTAAGAAACGTTTTTAAAATTAGATGAACTGGAATAAACAAAAGTATAGTCTCACTTGAGATTGGATATATAGTTGCAAAAGGAAGAGATTTGAGAATAATAATTATTATTTTATTCGTAAGATCAACTCTTGCCCTTTTCTTTTGGACTATTTATGCAATTACTTCAAGTTAATATTAATAAAAATTTTAAAAACATTAATAAATATATATAACACCACTTTCTTCATTGAATTTTTAAAATCGTCAAGAAGAACTCCTTTGTATAAATAATATCTTAAAACAAGAGGATTTCATTTAAATTACGCATCACAATTTAGGATCTGAATTAAAATACACAATATTTTAAATTATGTCGAAATTATTGTTTAATTTTCTTCCATTAGTAATGAATAAATAGAAAATAGTTGAGAAATTATAAGAAAGCAATAAAACTAGGATTTAGAAGATTTTACGTAAGAAACTCCAAACTCAAAGAAAAATCACAGTTCAAGAAAAGAAATTCAGTATGTGAAAAATTATAGAATAATTCTCTCTCCGATCCCAATTACAAAAATATTCTCTCAAAGTTTTTATACTACTCACACCATTTTTCAACTTTGAAACTAGAAATACACAAAGGGAATTTAACAGTTAAACCACCCAAATCTAAAATGTTTCTAACTCAAACAACTTGAAACCAAAAACATAGATTCCTTTTATAGTATTGGGAGTTCATCAGTCAGTCGTCGAAATTTTTTGATATAGGACAATTGTACTCTTAATACTTTATCAAAATCCAACACAAATTTCACTTCTTAGATCATAAACATGGGTTAAATAATTAATAATTAAAAAAGTGTTTTTATTGTGTTCAAACTTCACAAACTCAATTCGAAAAATAATCATTGTTTTTTTTTTTCATGAGAAATCAGAAACTTTGTTTTATTTCGGAAATAAGCAACTTATAAAAAAAAAAAAATTAATTATCAGTGTTTTTATTTTGGAAACAGAATGTCAATGGCTTTGATTATACAAAAAATTTGAAGAAAAAAATGAATGAACTCATTTTCATTCAAAATTTATGCTATATCTTACCTTTTTCATGTTTGCATCAATTTGGCTAAAATACTATTTGATATCTGTAGTAGTTTACGATTTTAATCCTTATATTTTCAATTTTTCAATTTTAATCTTAATATTTTTAATAAATCTTAAATTTAGTCCGTCTAAATTAATTTTATCAAAATTAATTAAATAATAATAATAATTTTCACGTAATAAAATACAATATGTTAATACATTTTCAAAATTTATAGTGACAATGATAATGGATAAAAAAAATGAAAAAATTAGCAATATACTAAATTCAATATTTACGAAAAGTATATAGACAGTATGTTTTTAAACAGATGAACTTTCATAATATATTTTTAAAACATTCATTAATCGATATATTGCATTTTCATTTATTTATCACAAGAATTGCAGAAAGGTCAAGGAATCAGACTGGCCGGCCACATTCTTCTACGGTCAATTCCATATTCTAATTTTTCAATGAAACAAAATGTTCTCAAAATAATAATAATGATAAACTCATTATTTGAAGAGGAATATTGATCTCAACTTTTTTTCACTATTATTTATCTCAATTATGTAAATCTGAATAAAAAGGCATATGGTTTGGTCAATCAATCATCATAATCAAATGCTTAAACTACTTATAAACAAAAACAAATTTGAAAACTATCCTATAACTACTCCAAGTCAAATACAAAAATGGATAAAAAAAGACTAACAATATTCTTTTTACAATGATAGAATAAGTATTATATATCACACAATTTGTATTAATATATTATTATTATAAACTAACCTCGGTTCAATTCAAGTTTTTTTCAATTTTATAGTTATGATTACACATCAATTATATCGTTTTACATGTCATTGTCATTCCCAATCGGAGATGGAAATATTATGATATTTCACTAGAATATTGCCAAAAAAATATCCACAAAATCAAGTAACTAATAGATATATTGGGGGTAACATTGTTTTTCTAAAAAAAAAAAAATCATCGATTTGTCGCTGATATCGACAATATATCGTTTTATGGATGTGTCTCTAGCAGCTCAATCAAATCATGGACATATCGTTGAATTATTGTTCATATACTGTCTAAATATTTTAGTAATATCGCCCATATATCTCTAATATATTACTAATATGTCGTATTGTTTTTCTCAGTATGTCGTTTTTCCATCTTTTTCATTATTCAATTTTTTTCAATCTGCCATTGTTTATAATTTCTAACTTTTCTCAATTTTCAGCTTTATTTTCAATTAAAAACTTTCATTTTCAAAGAAATTGAATTTGAAAAAACTTTTTAAAAAAATCTATATTTATTTTTAACCTCATTTAAACCTTTTCTATTGAAATTTCATATCACTTTACCTCAAAATTAAATTGATGAGAGTTTTGTTTCTTTTACCATGTAAACCTTTCATTTCCAAGAAACAAAATTTGAAGAAAATATCATATATTGATTTTTAACTTCATTCAAATTTTTTTCTATTGAATTGTCACATCATTTCGCCTCGAGCTTGAATTGAGGTGAATTTTGCTTCTTTTACCATCCATAACATTCATATACAAAAAACAAAAGTTAAGAAAATAGTAAATATTTATTTTTAACCTCATTCAAAACTTTTTTATTGAATTTCTACATCATTTCAGTTTTTAACTTGAAGTGATGTGAGTTTTGCCTCTTTTACCATCTATAATTTTTATTTCTAAGAAAAAATGAAAAAAAATAAAATAATACAAAAACCATAGCGAATTGGAATTAGAAACTCTTTTTTATGAGAACCTTTAATTCTTAATTACTACAACTCTCAAAAATCCATTCAATTTTAACCCTAAGGATTATATTAGACATGAATTGCATTAAAATCAGAACTCTTGAGACAAAGAACAAGTTATTTCGTAGCCCAAGATTTTAACACTCCATAATATAGGATGATCAATCCTACCTATATGATCTTGCCATGCAACTCAATACATGAATTGCAAAATTCAAGGAGCTCTCTCGCCTTGAAAAAAAAACTAAAACTAAAAGGTCAAATTTCAATTCATGTAAAAACTATTCAAACACAACCTAGTGGCAAGGCTTTATATAGCCTCCCAATGAAATCCTAATATCACATCATTAATCATAATAAAATTATAACAGTATCCTTACTTTAAGATGTATACATAAATAATGGTCTACAAGTAGTTTAGAACAAAATTTAAAACCTTTTAACAAACAAAAACAAAAATTTTAAAGAAAGATGAATCCTCTTTATTTTAATTTTCAAAAATGTATTTTTCTTGATGGTTAGAGAAATGTCAATGTTCACCGATTGAAAATTGACAAAATAAATTTTAGAAAATATTTTTTAGGGTGAAAATCAAATTATTTAAAGCTCTTTGGAACGGTATCAAAAGTAATTAACAATATCATACCGCATATTTGAGATTGATTTTTAGAGTCAGCATTTTAACTAAATTATTTAATTATAATTAGTTTTGTAAAAAATTAGATTATTAATGTTTGTTTTCAAAGGTAATTTAGGCTTCGTTTGAGATTCTGGTAGGTTTTATTTTTAGAAAAATCAGTTATGAAAATAAAAAAAATAGTATTTGATAAATTTAAACTTAGCTTAAACTTGAAAGGATAGGTTAGAGTGTTTGGTAAATAAATTATAAAAAAACAAAATCTTATTTTAAATATAATAACTACAATAGATTTAGAATCAATTTTTTTTTTAATTCAAAATTTTAAATAATTATTTGTTATGATAAATTTTGTTTTTTATAGATTAAGTTTTAAATATTAAGCAAAATAATTTTAATTAAAAAAATTAATATGGTAGATTTTTTAAAAAAATTTGATGCATTTAGCTCGTGAAAAATAGAAAATAGATTTGATTAAGTGAGAAATATATAAATATATAAAATAAATATTTTTTTTAACTATACTTGAAACTAAATATTAATTAAAAACTCTACTTCATTTGAGGAGAATCTGAACTTTTAAAAGTGATTTTAAAATGCAAAAAAGATTAAGATTTTTTTCAAATAGCTATTTTAACACAGTTAAGACAATGTCAAAGGTAGCCTTATAGAGCCATCCCATTGCTAAAACAAAACATTACATTTAGATTGAAAAGAATTGAAAAAAGTTAAAAGGGTGGTAGACAAAATTATACAGAGAAATAAAATCTTTAAGATAAAAAATAGAGAGTTGGAGGAAATTTTCAAAAAGCAAAGAAATTTAGGTAGTGATAAAAAAAATTGAGGGAGATAAATTTATTACAGATAGCTATCACTCAAAGATAGATAATAAAGTTATAAATATATATTCATTTTGGAGAGACCACTTTTTTTCTTTTGAAAAATAACTTTAAAAGAGAAAAAACTTTAAGAGTGAGGGACAATAAATTTCAAAGCAAAGAGTTAGAAAAATATAGTTAATTAGTTAAAAATTATAGGGTTTAAATCTTATTTTTTGTCTATGAAATTTGAATCTTATTTTTTTTCGGTCTAAACGTTTAAAAACGTTTATTTTAGTCTAACTTTTAAAAGGTGTTTATTTAGTCCCTACTTTAAAATTATGTTAATTCTTCAAGAGAAATATGAGAGAGCTTGTATTTTTTGATGATTGTGCTTTAGATGTATTGAGCAAGATGAATGTTAAGTAAATTGTCAATAACTAACACGCCAAAATACTGATTGACCAAAATTTTGAATTAAAAATATCATTTAAAATTTTTCACTTTGCAACCTTATTCAAAATTGAAACTCTAGATTTTTTAGCATAGTTAACTTATTTGGAAGCTTAGCTAACTTATTTGGTAGCCTAGTTATCGAAAAATACAAACTATCCTAACTTATTTGGTAGCCTAGTTATCGAAAAATACAAACTATCTCACCATTTTGTTAAAGATTTAACAAAATCTTAATATAGTAGGGATCAAAATGAGCACTTCTTAAAAGTTTAATGACTAAAACAAATATTTTTAAAAGTTTAGGGACTAAAATAAAACTATCGTCAAAATTTAAAGATTAAAACAGATATTTTAAATTATATAGGAATAAAAATAGAACATTATTTAAAGTTTAGAAATCGAAATAAGATTTAAACCAAATTATGGAGAAAATAAAAAGTTAGAGAGAAGAAAGTAGACACAGATGTTAAAAAGAGTTAGATAAAAATATATGAGAAAAGTGGGGAAGATGAACACTTTTTTTAAAATAATAAAACTAGAGATAAACCTCATAAAAACTTGAGATAGAGAGAAAACTAGGTAGAAATTAGAGAGATGTTTTTTTTAAAAAATTAAAAATACAAATACAAACTTCTAAAAATTTTCTGCACAAATAAAATAAAATAGGAGAAGAATTGTTTAATATGACATAATAGTCTTTTTAAAAAGAAAATAATTCACAATCACGTAAAAAAATTATTTGGAAAATCATTCTTTAAGTGATTGATCGGGATCAGAATCACTTGGGGTACTTTTTCATCATTGTTAAACATCACAATTTTAGAAGGAATGTGATTTTAGGTATGTCAAAAGCGATTTTAGTCATTCAAAAATCATTCTCAAACATGTCCTTAAACTTTTATGAGTGAATCAATTTAGACTTTTCATACATGTGTAAAATTTCTTTAAATACAATACATTATAAGACTTTCTTAAATACAAAGATTACTATAATATTAAATTAGAGTAGATAGTAGCACATTTTTGGTAATATGAATGATTTTTCACTTCTCATTTGCCTCTGATTTTCTCAACTAATTTAGGGAGAAATATGTAATAATTTTAATAGATATTTGATAAAATTTTGGTAGAAGAATAATTTTATTTAAATATCTTTGAATTGATTTTTTGAATAAAACAAGTGAAAACAATTATATTATACCTCACTAATAGAAGAGTTTAAGTTAGAAAGTTTAGGGTTCATAATTGATACAATAATTAATTTCAAATTTTATTTATTTATTATTATTTTAGTACAATAAATAGGTTGGACATGAAGATTTGAAACTTTGAGCTAAAAGTACATGTATCAATGACTATTTATTTTGACCGTTAAAATTTTAATTGATAAAATTTTTTAATTTAGAATCTAAAATATTTTTACCTTAAAAAATAATATATAGACCATAGCTTTTTATATTTTCTCGTGTTATGCATTTTGAAAAAAAAAAAAAAAAGATTGAATACTTTCATTAAGAAATTGAAGTCATCAACACGAATTTCTCAATAAAACAAGTTTTTTAGATAAAAAAATTATTGTGGAATATTGATCAAATCATTATAAAAGATAGTAGAACGTGTACACATATATTGGCAATGTTATATGAGTTCAAATACAAGAAGAAGTATATATTTCCGATGAAAAAAAATAAATTTAGTCCCTATATATTCATCAAGTTTATATATATTTAATCTCCATATTTTACATAGTTACATTTTTTTTCAAATTTTTGAATAATTAAGTATATTATTAAAATCTACAATATTATCATAAACTTATTAAGTAATTTGATTATAGATGATAAATTGACCAAGAGTGAAATAGTCAAACAAAATAGAACAATCATAATTTATAAAAGGTACTTAAACACTTTAACAAATAAATAAATATATTACATGGCAATTTTATTTTGTCGAAATAGTTTACCATCTCTAAACTCCATCATCTTAGTTATCTAGAATATCAATGTATCGTTATTCTATTAAATTATATTAATCCTATGCTTAAGAGCAAACAATTAGTCAAATTAGAGTTTATTTAAAAAATCAACTTGATTAAAAATAAATGATTAAGGGACAAAGAATTGGAGGTCCATCTACGCCATTGGCATCTTCACTTAAAAAATACTTGATCAAACTTTGAATTATTAAAAAAATAAATAAATATTATAATCCTTGGGGGAATTTGAAAGGGTTCATTACCCAACTATAAATAGAGTATACATCCATGACCCTTTTCATCACTAAGCTCATATATCCAAAGTCTTTTATTAGTAATAATTTTGTTTTGCTAAAGTTACCGGGTTTTCGTATAGAAATGGGTGTTTTCACATACGAAAACGAAGTTGCCTCCGTGATTCCTCCAGCTAAATTCTTTAAGGCATTCATTATTGATGCTGACAACCTTTATCCTAAGATTGTCCCAAATCAACCCCAAACCGAAATTGTCGAAGGAGATGGTGGCCCTGGAACTATCAAGAAGATCACCTTCAATCATGGTAATCATATAAATTATCTTCACTAATTTAGTTGTTTATGTCGTAATTAATTACAAGTTTAGTTTAAATTTGTTTAGAATATTTAAGTTTTGTTTATGCTTGTTTCATTACAATTTTTTGTTCATGGTTTTAATATTAGATATTAGAGCTCTTAGCCAATTTCCAAACTTAAAAATAAGTTTTTGAAAATTACTTTTTTTTTTTAGTTTTCAAATTTTTTACTTTAATATTAAAAACACTCCTCAAATGCTAGAAGGTAGGCAATAAACTACAAAAGAAACCGATGAAGTTGGTGATTTTAGACTTCATTTTAAAAAATAAAAAATAAAAGACTAGATAGTTACTAAAACGGGACGACATATATAGTTGGGTTTTTTTTTTTGTGTGTGAAAATTGTGCTTTTTTTTAACTATTTATTTACAATTGATTTAATTTGTTTAAGAATACTTTTGAATTCTTAGTCAAGTTCCGAAAAAACAAAATGTAAATGATTAAAGTCTTTTTATATTAAGATTTTTTTATTAAAAAAAAACTTTAAAAATTGTGTTTGTTTTTCAAAGTTTCTTACAAGAAAGTTTAATTTTTAAATGCTTAGTCAAATTTTAAAAGAGAAAAAAATGAAAAAGAACGGAAAAAACTAAATAATATAATCATTTATCGATATAAAATTTAATTTTATATTTATTGAATCCATTAAGTTAAAAGAAATGTTGAATAAACTAGGAATCCTTTAGACACAAAATTAAAAATTCAACCACTCATTGCATACTTTTTTCCCTTTTAAGTTCACAAACCTAACTAAATGTAAACATAAAAATTTATAGACTAAATCAATAATTCAACTTGCTTAAATGGAAAACTAAATTTAATTTATTATCAACTTGTTTTATATTCATAAAAAAATATGTATTAATTTTTGCAGGAGGACAAGTGAAAACTATAACGCACAAATTAGACATAGTGGACGAAGCATCGTTGACGTACAAATACACAGTATTAGAAGGAGATCTTATTTCGGATACTATTGACCAAATTGTTAAGGAAATAAAGGTAACGGCAGGTCCTGATGGTGGATCTATTTTGAAGAGCACTAGCGTTTACCACACTAAAGGAGACAACCAACTCGACGAGGAGAAGCTCAAGATCGGTGAGGAAAAGGGATTGGCCCTTTTCAAAGCCGCTGAGAGCTACCTCTTGGCTAACCCTAGCGAATACAACTAAAAATAAATAAAAAATTATATATTAAATAAATATATATATTTAAATTAAATATATGCATCTGAGTTTTTATGAGTGTTTTGGCTTCAAGGGTTGTGGCCTTTTTGAAGTGTTTTAGCCTTCTTAATAAGGGACGTTGGATTGTGTTTAGGGTTAATTTGTATGCTTGTGAGTTGCGAGTGATTGTATTTTTCAAAGGTAAAAAAAAAAAAAAAAAAAAAAAAAATGTTATGTTGTATTATTGGTTTTAATAAAATGAATTGGCCTCGTTATATTTTGAATTTTTTGGTCTTAGTTCGGTTAAATAATCTTTCAACTATATAACTATATTGTTTGTGCTTATTTAGTCTATAATTTTGAAATTTTGTGTCTAATATATAATGTGTACTATATATTAAAAATTTTAAAAAATAATTCATCAATTGGATTAAATTTAAATTTTGCATCATGGAAACCTAAATTTTTAATTTTATATCTAGTATATTGGTCAATTTTAAAAATAGTGAACAAGCCAAAGACCTATTTTGACACAAAATTGAAAGTTAAAAACATAACTTATTAGACATTTCTTTAAAGATTTTTTTAATTTATTAAATATAAAATTAAAAGTCAAAACAAACCGTAAAACACAAACCACACAACTACCACACAACTGATGGGCTCAACTTTAAATTTAATCATGTAATTATTATTTGTTTGTAGCCCTCTTCCTATTCATCTTAACTTTCTATTCTACCACGTGAAATTCTCTTTTTATATTTTGAGAGGAAAAGAGACTTATCTACTAAATATTGGTGATGAATAGAAATGAATAACGACCACGGACGAATATGAAGAGATGAATAGAGAGAAAAAAATATGTAAAGAAATTGTTTTAAATGGTTAAACATTGAAAATATTTACAAATATAGTAAAATGTCACAGTAAACTCTGACTATTGTAAACCGGACCATTTTGCTATATTTGTAAATATCTTGATTCATTTTAAAATATTTGAAAACAACCCAAAAATGTATTATTTTTCTTAAAGCAAATTGTTACTTTATTCACATTCGTGACTTTCGTTTGTCACTTACTTACCATGTAACTAGAGTCCTAACCTCTTCTGTGGAATCGACCATGGTTTGTTTGATGGTTATTAATTCACCATCGTTTTTGGTATCATTTGGTTGAGTTTGTTACACTGCTAAATTATTTAATTATAATTAGTTTTGTAAAAATGTTATCAATCATGTTAATACTTGGTTTCATACTTATACAAGTGATTTAATTTAATTTAAACAAAATTTTAAATAATTAATGTTGTTTTCAAAGGTTAGGCTTGGTTTGGGATTGTCATAGCTTTTAAAATAAGTGCTCACAGTTGTGCTTTGAAAAGAAATAAAATAGTATTTGGTAAATTTCAGCTTAGTTTAAATTTGAAAAAGATAGGTTAAAGTATTTGGTAAATAAATAAAAAAAAAATCTTTTTTAGATATATAATAACTAAAATAGACTTATAATCAACTTTTTTTTACAAAAATTTAAAGTTTTAAATAATTTTTTAGTATGATAAAAAAAATTATGGATTAAATTTTAAGTATTAAAGAAAATAGTTTTATTTAAAAAAATCATTATGGATTAAATTTTAAGTATTAAAGAAAATAGTTTTATTTAAAAAAATCAATATAATATACTTTTTTTTAAAAAAATTGATGCATTTAACTTATAAAAAATAGAAAATGAATTTGATTAGTTGAGAAATATATGAATATATAAAACAAACCTTCTTTTTAAAGTATAAAGTTGAAACTAAATATTAATTAAAAATTCTATCTGGTTCTAAGAGAATCTAAATACTAGTCTTCATGCTTTTAAAAGAGACCATGTGAGACGTAGGCTTATGGAGCCATCACATTGCTAAAAAAAGCATTACATTTAGATCGAAAAGAATTGAAAAATGTTGGTGGTAGACAAAATTAAATATATTTTCTTTTTGGAGAGATTTTTTTTTTTGAAAAATAACTTTGCAAGAGAAAAACCTTTAAGAGTCGGGGACAATAAATTTCAAAAGCAAAAAGTTAGAAAAATATAGGTAATTGTTTAAAAATTATAGGGTTTAAATTTTATTTTAATCCATAAAATTTGAATCTTGTTCTATTTTGGTCTAAACTTTAAAAAATGTTTGTTTTAGTCCTTAAACTTTTAAAAAATGTTTATTTTAGTTTCTACCTTAAAATTATATTAATTCTTCACGACACTTCAAGTGTTAAAGAGATGTACATCTTACATGAGATTTAATTACTATTTAATATACAATTGGTTAGTTACATCGGTTAAGTCAATAATATGACCGTTGAGTTTAAAAATTAAAACTTATGAATAATGAGATGATTGGTGCATAAAGTTTTAGATTTGATCTTTTACGGAATACACTGGTTCATATTGAATTTAGAGAAATCCATGTTTTATTCTAAGTGGTGTCAATTGGACTATAAGACAATAATATTGCTTGTGAAGCAATTATATTTGCATAGTTTTTTTCTTATGAAGCAATTATATGCATAGTCTTGAAATATCCTTAAATATTTGAAAGTTGTTTCAAATATAAATTAGACTATCCACACTTTATGAGATAATATGGTACAAGGACTAAGTCTGAGGACATATGTACACACCATGAGAGAAACATCATGGTGGTGACCATATGGTATTTGTTGAATTGACAGTTTGAATTATATAAAAGGATTCTCTAGGCTAAAGTGTGAGAGAATCTCCTTGAATTTCTTGGACTACGAGACATATCTTTAGTGCGCTAAGGCAAGTGGCAGAGCATGTTGGATATAGAGTATGCCTTAAGTTACATGTCTCATCGACTTTAGTGCAATTGGGAGGCTATTAGGATGCACTAATCCATTAAAGAAAGATCCAAGGTACCTTATGTTGGGATTGGTGTCCTAATTCTCCCGGAGTCTCGTTGTTTTGTAAAAAATACACATTGTTCAATGAATAAAATAAATGTTATCAACAAGCGAAGGGTCGAAACTGGTATTACGGAAATCGGCATTCAAAAAAATAGTTAAATTCTGACATTTACTCATATTCAATAAACAAAGCTCCTTGGTTATCTTATGTGAACTTAAGCATATATATGTGATATACAAGTGGATCATGTCTTAAGTGATAACCTAAATCGATTTGTAGTATAAGGATTAAGGTGGGATACCTGATCCTGATGACACTACGGATACGACCCGCTTTGTAGAGGTTTGCAAGTGTTGTAGACTACTACAGATGGTTGATCCTGACCATTCGTGTGGAGATGTGGAGCGAGGGTGTCCTATACAAAGAGTTTGTATAAGACCTTGGACCACGGATGACTAGACTCTATATATAACGCCGTTGATACTAGAGACTTGCATCTCACCTAAACGACCATAGTGACACGACTTCAATCGTGAGTGTTTTGTGAACTCCTACCTTTGAAGACGGTCCTTTGATTAGTATGGGTGAGATTGGCCAGATTGTCAACTCAACATGCCTACCTTTTTGGGGACTTATCTGATCTAGTAGCTGGGAACTCAATCCATAAGATGGAATTAACTCTTTTCCCGAAGCAGGGATAAGTAGAGAGATTGTTCCCTTAAGAACTGATTCCAGGGCTAAACATAGTGGCCACAGCTTCTCTTTGGAAAAGAAGACTCAGTCATAGTAGGACTATGACTTATGTTCATTAGAGGGATCGGTGGTACTTAAGAAAGACAGATGTAACTACAGGGGCATAACGGTTATTGGCCCAGCTGTACTTACGAGCGATTTGTGAAGGGTGTCATACTGCTGATTGGTTAAGATGGACACATATATATCTGTAGTGAGAGAGTTCAGCTGTCGGTCTTTAGTGGTGTGTCTGGCAGTTAATGGATGGTGGATCCCGTGACTAAAGAGTTTAGTCAGTTATTCACATACCGTTGGAGCTTCAGATCTACAAATCCATGAGGTCCCCTTGGTAGCTTGGATTCTGTTGAGGATCAGTTCTTGGTGTTGATTTGAAATGTTCAAATTGATAGGAGGTATTTTAATTATATATGATATAAATCGGTATGTTGTATAAGATACATCTAGTGGATGATTGATGTAAATGAGATTTACATTAAGTACCATGGAATAGAAAAAGAACTATGGTTTATATGTTTCATGAGATGAAATATTAAAACTATAGGTTATAAATATAGTATGATAAGTTTGTTATCATTTATGTTTATAATAATATTAATTATTAGATAATTAATAATTTTTTCTTTTAAATAACTAAAGTAGTGGGTGGTTATTGGATCATGGTAATCGTGAGTTTAAAAGGAAAGTGATTTCCTATTTTGAAAAGGACTTTTACAAAAGATTGAAAAGGATTTTGAGTTTTCTCTCTAGCGAAAAAGAAACTCATGGGTCGTTGAGTAATATAGATTTACTAAACGATGGTTGAGCTAGCTAAACGATCATGCAGGTGCGAACTAAATGATCGTGCAGTATTACTAAACGATCGCATAGCTTTGCTAGACGATCGCTGGCCCAAGGTAAACGATCGTGTAGAATCTGTACGCAACAGACCGAGCTAAACGATCGCATAGCTAATGCTAGACGATCGCATAGTTTTACCTAAACAAATTGAACATCGACCTATACGATAGGTCTTAGCCATCTCTCACTTGCCCAGTCGTGTATGCAATCGTTGTTTCCTTCGTTTATCTGCCTCATACCAAGTCCGAATAGAACCCACCCCCTGGATTTTCACACTGAGAATACCAAGGTCGTCTTGTTGGTAGTGTCAGACTCAACTTGACAACGTTGAGGTTTTCTAGAGGCCATTCGTGGTGCTGTGGAGGCCGTTCGTGTTGCTGAGGATGAGCATGGAGTTTGTTCATGTTGCAGAGGAGATCGTTGGTGACGAAAAATTAGTCGTCAAGGATTTAGTGACTAAAATTAAGTGGATGCAATATGTGATGCATGTCTTAAGGTTAATCTCATGCGGTCATGTGTTAGTGTGAACTATGCGTTAACGAATGTATGCGATGACCACGCGTTCCCGTCACAAGTTTTCTTGCTCTCACGCCAAGTATAACGCGAACACAAGTTTCTCAGGTGATCCGAGGTCGAACTCAAGGACTTGTAACTAAATCCTATGCTGTAATGTGTTTGCGGCGGTTGAATAAAAGAATGATGGGAGATATAAGCTAAAAACTACTCCTACTTCTATCTAACAGACAATGCAATGAGAAGTATGAATGAGAGGTAGAGATACGACAACCGTTGACGTGTAGTAAATGCATGGAAAATAGATAAATGTGAGGATGTCTTCATCGCAATCCTAAGCTTGACCGCAAGAGTAACCTCAGCCAACAAGCTATGCGATAATGCTACACACACTTGAGCCTAATTCTAGGATGTATGTAATGTGTATGCAAAATGTCGGGATGACCGAATACCACCACCATATCCTACTTCTTGGACTCATGTAATATCCTCTTCGTAGGGTGCATACGCTGTGTAATAGCAAATAAGGTATTCCTAAGTTCCCCATTCTTGCTTATGCATTTCAATCTGTTCTCTCGAGTCTTAGATTTGGTTTTTAGACTACTCTGCCAAGTATGCCTACATGATGAATGATGCGCTCATAAGATAAGGTAACCGCATAAACTTGGCTGATGTAAGATTATTCCTATCTCTGGTGAATACTGACTTACATTGCTTAATGCGACCAACCATTTACCTCCCAGGCAGTTAGTTGTTGCTGACTTTACTTATAGACAAGCGTTGCGTCTGCCTATAGACAGGCATTGCTACAGCTTCACATGAAGAAAATAAGGTTTTCTCATACACTCATGCAACGCACATCTCCCGGTGGTTTGCTACATGCTTCATATCTCTAATCCGCATGACTAAGTATGCGATACTCTAGCAATCTCACTAAGTGATGCAATGAAAGTTAAGGATGCTAAGCAAAGAAAAATGGTGATGGAATCGAAGGAAAAAAAGAAATGCATTAAATACACAAAGTATTAATTTCTTAATCCAAAATGTAATACAATACAATATAAGAAAAGAAGAGAAAATGAAAGGACCAGCTGGAAACAATGTCTTGCTGCCAGTAGATATGTGTCAAGGCTGCCGGTGGTGCCATGAATGGGCGGTGGAGCTGACTCTCTCGAGATCTAACTCCAGCGAAGATCTTGGTCGTCACTCGGAATGGATGAAGGAGGTGAAGAACTCTCAAGCTTTCTACTCACGCATTAGACTGGATCACAAGGATCCGCCCTAAGGCGAGCCTCAGGCGAAAAACCCAGGATTATTTGACATTCTGCTCAGCGGCTTCTATTTATAGAGCTTGATCATCGACAACATTAATGGACCTGCTCTAATTTTGACAATCGCGACGCGTTGGTCCTTTTCTAAATCTCTGCTGCTAACGGCGTGGTAGGTGAAATGTCAACATCATCTTTTGGATTTCCCAAGATATGTGTTGATGCCTTCATTCCACCAACCTTACATTCATTCCACTATTATGGTTATCGTGTAGTCGCAATCGTGCAGTGGCCGCATTCGCTTAATTACAGCAACTTCTACATGATGACCGCAATCGCTTGACGATCACAACTCCTATGCAATGGACGCATGCGGTTGATTACCGCAACACCTATGCGTTGATCGTATATGTTCGCATTTGCGATGGAGAGTTTTTCCACATGTGGTCATCTATGCGGTAGCCCGGCTTCCGTGTTTGTGTCCACTTCTGGCGTTAGCTACAAAAATAAACAATTGAACGCATAATAACACATAATAATGGGTTAGCCAAGATTCTCAATGTTGACCAACACAAACTCATTTTCCCATAAATTCCTAACATAATTGTCGCATATTCTGCTTAACAGCCTTCATAATTCTAAATAAAAGACCTAAGATGACATGCATTTCTGCATATCATCAATTGTGACAGAGGAGATCGTTGAGGACGAGTGCAAAGTGTTCGTGCGGTGTTGCGGTCGTGTAGATCGAGTGTTCGTGGTTGCTGTTATTCGATCAGAGTCGTGCAACGGAGCATGGAGAGCTTTTACATATGTGCGTAGAGTTTGTCTTTCTATGCATTTGAGTTTATTCATCTTGTAATTTCTCTATATAATTGTATAACCATTTGTTTTGAAGACGACTGTAAATGTATTGTTGATTCATGATTGTAATTTGGAATAGTCTTGCTTCCACTGCTCACGGAAATCTCGAGTGTCGATTTCCTTCAATTGGTATCAGAGTCAAGTTCTCTGATATTCCAAATTACAGATCTGAATCGAACGTTTTTTTACAGTCGCAGTAGGTTTCTGCATTTGTGGTTAATAGTTTTCTGCATTTGTGGATGGTTTGATGAACATTTCGAGTTTGATTGCCTTTTGTTAAAGCTTTCGGTATTACAAAGTGTTAATTATAAGGTCCCCTGTGTTTTTGGTCGAAATTAACTTTGCAATCGAGTTTGTAATTCAAAAAGTTCGAGTTCGTCGAGTTGTTCGTGATGAAGCTTCGACACATGGCGATGCAGTTCTCAACGAAGAAGAAGATCAAGCGCTGGTCGGGTTGTGTAGCCTCTGGTAAACGATCATTGGGATTTAACTAAGCGATCGTTTAGATATTGTTTTCTAGACAATCGTGATCGTTTAGCTAATGCTGAGCGATGGGGTAAATTGTTTACCATATCGCGTGGCGTTGGTTGCGCAATCGCGTAGCTACTGGAGGTAGGTGATCGTAGTGGGAGCATGCGATGCTCGTCGTTTAGTAGAAGGTGTGCACTAGACGATCGTGTAGTTATGAAGCTTCATATCTACTTATTACTATGCCTGATGCGAATCGGCGTATGCATCAGCAGACACTAGCTAAGACGAGGGTCTGCATGTAGAGCCCCGAGCGATGGTGAATATTCACGAGCGAATCATCGGGTCAGTTCGCTTGGGACGATCGCCGATAAGGCAGTGTCGTTGTGCGCGAGCAAATTCACATTATGCGGGCTCTGCGCTATACTGATACGAGACATCAGGTTATCATCCACGTTATTCCATTCAGCTGATTCATCGCCTAAATTTACGTGGGGATTCCGATCCGTGTTGTTTATATATACGTAAGGAGATCATTTGGATTTTTGCTTATCGACGATTTTCTTGTATAGTAATGTAATACGTCGCTTTAACTCTAGAGGCGGGCCCGTATTATATGTGTATAGAGCCATACCGAGAAGTTATGTTTTATCACACCGTTAGTTTGTATATGGATAAAATCGCGGGGGTGTGTCAATTTGGTAACGACGTGATTTAGATCAACTCATTGAGTAAGATTACCGAGATGATTGCACCTTATTTGCCGAAGCGATTCAAGACCTGACCCATTTGGTTATGATTCACCTTAAGACATGATCCATTGTATGTTCACTCACATATATGCTTAATTTGGTACATAAGATAACTAGGAATTTTAGTTTTATTGGTTTGTGTAAACCGCGAAATAAAAATAACATTTCAAGCCGTTATGGCAAATCCAAGATAAAACATGATCAACAACTGCTGACGTTGTCTTTGTAATAGTTAGCTTTTCTTTTTGTGTTTTAAGGCAATTTTACCCAAATGTGCTGAATATCATCTAACAATTTATAGCTTGGATACATGTGAATGTATGGTAACTATAATTTGTCCAAAGTGCATTTAAGCCTATACCGTAACAACTAAGAAAAACCCACCTTAGGTGTGCAATTATTCATGCATCATGTATAAAATGTATAATATCTTGCTGCATGAAGAAATTACGTTGAAAAAGCATGCGTATGCATCATGAAATATAAGATTTATATTTTTCATCATTGAGCATTATCTTGCATCATCCTTTTATTATATTGTTATAAGTCTAAGGGTGAATGAAGCAGTTTTTGGCTTGTTTCTATTGCTATTTTGTAAAGTGTTAATATAAAGAAGTAGCAATGAATGGACAATGCATTGAACATAGCACTAAGGCCGTTTAAAGTAGAGTTATGAATGCCTTCCATGTGTTAGCTTAGCATTGTGGTTGTTTCCGTTTATAAGTGTTATAAACGAAAAATTAGAATGGTGGTTGTTCCGTTTATAGAGTGTATTAAGGAAATTAGACCTAAAATCAAAATTCAGAGTTGCATGCGAACTTAGGGTGAAACTCAAGTTTTTTAAAGGGGTTTAAAATTGGATCTCGAGATAACCTAACATTAAGTGGTTCTAAAGAGTTTAGTAACCTAGATTATATCTTTAAAAATCAAGTTTAAATCAGCGAATTAAATTAGATCTCGAAATAAAAGATAAAATTTTGTTGTAAACTTAATCTAAAGAGTACCTTTTGGTCTAAGGCGGGTTCTGGCTACGGTTTGGTTCTTAAGTTGACGGAATGTAACACCCCTACCTAGAACAACTTGAAAGGTGAATAAATAGATTTTCGAACAAGCATGGGCGACGAGCGTTTTGTTCGAACTAGACTGCCCATTAAGTAGTTTAATGGAGATGGATGATAACAAGTTGTTTCAACCATGTCTCCAATCCAAAAGGATATAAGTTACTCTTTCTAAGGAAACCAAAATGGTACACGCCTTAGTTTAAAATCCTTAGTTGTGTGTTTTTTCTTTAGTAATACACTAACCCTGAGTTAGAAAAATCAAGCAGCATAGAGCAAGGAGAGGCGCCATATCAGATTATTCATACGATGCGACTATGATTCCACTCTACATATCCCTCCCTATGAATATTTTCATAACTTGACTATAGTGAATCCATTTTTTGCTTGGCCTCCCTCTTGAAATGCCGACTACTTGGATACATCCCCCTTCGGATGGTGTTTGCATGAGTCAATATCAAGGTGGACGGAGAGAGTATTTATAGTAAGTGGGTGAAGGATGTGTTCTAACACGTCCTATGGTCTCTGTCATTGGTTCACACCGTGAGATCATTCTGTACGCCCTCGTGTCGCCTTCGGAGTGGCCCCCTTCGGATGGGTTTTATGCAGTTGGTCAATATCAAGGTGAACTCTAGAAATGGATAGGGTTGCTTTAGGTTTTGCCCCAATCGGATTTTTACCCTTCAGAATGGCCTTTTGGGACGGACCTCTAGGGCTTAAAATGACGGGTCACACTTACGGGAGATAGTTAAGTAAGTTAATGATCTCTTGGCCAAATCAATGATGGCTAGTCGTTATAGGAATAAAAGTTGTTCTGGTATTAATGACTGGTTGAGATCTTCTCAATTCAAAGGAGGGATAGCTGACCTCCCTTTGACGGTTTTTGTCTTAAACCTTTGAAGAGTCATTGCGAAACTAGATGTCACACGGGGTTCATGTTAGTTTTGCTAAAACCTTATTAGATGTTGTTTTGTTTTAAAACGGGTATTTGCTTAAAACCTAACCTAGGTCAATGTGTTTTTTCTTTTCAGCAACTCGTTAGTATTTCCATTTAAAGCTTTTAAAAATGATCGATTATTTACAATGGAAAGAATCGTGTGAAACGAATTTCGTGGCAAACAACCTCCATCCCACTACTCTCTAAAAGAGGAGACAAGACAATAAATATGATTTATTGATCTTGGAGACATGTCTGGTAGAGAATGATGATTCTACTGGATCCTTGATTCAGGTACTACCAATCATGTCAGATCCTCTTATCAAGGATTTAGTTCCTGGCAAATGTTGCCACAGGGAGAGATGACTCTTCGAGTCGGTAATGGTGAGGTTGTTTCAGCTGTTGCTGTAGGCAGGCTAAAGTTATTTGTTGACAAGAAACGTTATCTGTTACTGGATAATGTTTTTGTAGTTCCCCATATTAAGAGGAACTTAATCTCGGTTTCTTGTCTCATTGAACAAGGCTATACCGTCTCCTTTTCTGAGAATAAAGTGTCTATTATCAATAATGGAATGGAGATTAGTTATGGTTCAATGGAAAATAACTTATATGTACTAAGGCCGTAAGTCATAAAAGCCTTATTTAACACTGAAATGTTCAGTACGGTAACAACAGCTAAAAGACCAAAGGTTTCTCCAAAGGAAAACGCCCATCTTTGACATCTAAGGTTAGGTCACATCAACCTTAATAGGATTGGGAAGTTGGTGAAAAATGGACTTTTAAAGAGTTTAGAAGAAAACTCCTTGCCGGTATGTGAATCATGCTTTGAAGGCAAGATGACCAAACGACCTTTTACTGGAAAAAGTTACAGAGCTAAGGAAGCCTTGAAGCTTGTACATTCAAACCTCTGTGGTCCGATGAATGTTAGAGCTCGAGGTGGGTATGAATATTTCATCTCTTTCATAGATGATTATTCAAGGTTGGAGTATCTCTTCCTAATGCAACGTAAGTCTGAAGCCCTTGACAAGCTCAAGGAGTATAAGGCTGAAGTTGAAAACTTGTTAGGTAAGAAGATAAAAACACTATGATCTGATCGTGATGGAGAGTATATGGACCTCCAATTCCAAAACTATATGATAGACATGGGATTGCATCCTAACTCTCAGCTACTGGTACACCTCAGCAGAATGGTGTATCAGAAAGGAGAAACAGGACCTTGTTGGACATGGTTCGGTCTATGATGAGTTATCCTCATCTTCCAGACTCATTTTGGGGTTATTTAGTGCAGACTGCATGTTATATCCTGAACACCATTCCCTCGAAAAGTGTTTCTGAAACACCTTTTGAGTTATGGAGAGGCCGTAAAGGTAGTTTACGCCACTTCAGGATATGGGGTTGTTCGGCACATGTTCTAACGACTAACCCAAAGAAGTTGGAACCACATTCGAAGGTTTGCCTCTTTGTGGGCTACCCCAAGGAAACGAGAGGGGGATACTTCTATGATCCAATTGAGAACAAAGTGTTTGTTTCCACTAATGCTATCTTCTTGGAAGAAGATCACATGAGGGATCATAAGCCACGAAGTAAGATCATTTTACGTGAGATCTCAAGTGAGACTGAGACTGTTGAGGGTTCAACAAGAGTTGTTGAACAGATCGACAGATCAACAAGAGTTTTTGAGGTCAGAACGTTTAGTCAACTAGCTCAAGAGTTTAGACTGTCTCGACGTAGTGGGAGGGTTATAAACCCACCGGATCGCTACATGGGTTTGACTGAAGCCCATAACGTCATTACGAATGATGGGGTCGAGGATCCATTGTCTTTTAAGAAAGCAATGAAGGATGTTGACAAAGGTGAATGGGTTAAGGCCATGAACCAGGAAATGAAGTCTATGTACTTCAATAACGTTTGGGAGCTTGTTGATCCACCTGATGGGGTCAAACCTATTGGGTGCAAGTGGATCTATAAGCAAAAGATAGATGTAGATGGAAAGGTGCAAACCTTTAAGGCTAGACTCATGGCAAAGGGTTATACCCAGGTTGAAGGAGTTGTAAATGGTAATCTTGAGGAGACCATCTATGACTCAACCAGAGGGGTTCGTAGTTTCAAATCAAGAACAAAAAGTTTGCAAGTTTAATAGGTCCATTTATGGGCTGAAATAAGCATCTCGATCTTGGAATATCAGATTTGACACTGCTGTTAAGTCGTTTGGCTTTGACTAGAATGTTGATGATCCTTGTATTTACAAGAAGATCATTAACAGCTCAGTAGCTGTCCTGGTATTGTATGTGGATGATATCCTACTCATTGAGAATGATGTAGGATATCTGACTGACATTAAGAGTTGGCTAGCTGCCCAATTCCAAATGAAAGATTTGGGTGAGGCATAGTATGTTCTCGGGATCCAGATCATTCGAGATCGCAAGAACAAATGGTTATCCCTGTCTCAGGCATTGTACATTGATCAAATATTGATCAAGTACAGGATGCAGTTTTCCAAGAGGGGTTTGTTACCTTTCAGGCATGGAATCGTTCTGTCTAAGAATCAATGTCCTCAGACACCTCAAGAGATTGAGGAGATGAGACGGATTCCCTATGCTTCTGCTGTAGGAAGCTTAATGTATGCAATGTTGTGTATCATACCCGACATTTATTATGCAATAGGGATTATCAGTCGGTATCAGTCAAATCCAGGATTTGATCACTAGACGGCGGTCAAGACGATCCCCAAGTATCTTCGAAGAATGAGGGTGATAACTGTCAGAAATGCCAGTTATTATAAGCCTTTTATTTAGAATTATAAGGGCTAACAGGTAGAAAACGCAGTGATAATATTTAGAATTTATGAAAAATTATGTTTTGCGTCGATTATGCACCTAAATCCTCACTGAACCAATATTATGCATTATTCCGTGCCAAAGTTTCTATATTTGTAGCTATCGTAGGAATCAAACGCATGCGTTTGAAGCTAACAATCACAGACAAATGCATGCGCTGAAGCCAGTCTACCGCAAAGACGACGCGGACGACAATCATATGCATCTAACGTATGGAAGTTGTGGTAAATACATGCGTCTAACACATGGAGAAAGCGGTGAACAAATAGAGAATGCGGCCACAAATTGACAACCATAATAGAAGATGGCAAGATGGGTAGAACGCATTGATAACTTCAGCTGAATTCAAGCTCAGACGCATACCTTGAGAGTATCAACAAGATAAGGCGATGTGACAATGCCCATATCGTGACAAAAGCAGCAGTGAGCCATACCTTCATCATTACAGCTGTCGGCGTCCAAACTCTATAAATAGCCCTTAAGACCTTCATTTTAAGACATCCGAGCTTCTGCCTCAAGGCAGGAGTTTGTAATCACAGATGAGAGCCTGAAAGAGATTTCCAGTGAGAATTCCTCATCTTCACAACCCAGACTGAGTGACGATCGGAGCATTCGTCGGAGATAGAGTTCGAGAGAGACATCTCCACCATTCAACCATGGCACCACCGGCAGCCTTGACACAGATTCCTTCATCTCTCTTCTAATCTTTGTATTGTATTACATTTTAGCTTGAGGCATTAAGATATTTTGTGATCAATGCAAATCCTAATTCCTTCATTACCATATTCTTCATCATCTTCATTTCTATCATATTTTATCTTCAGCTTTTATTTATCAAAGTTAATGGCATGCTTAATCGTGGTCTAGAGATAGGACGCATGAAGCAACCCACCGAGAGGTGTGCATTGTGCGAGTATAGTGAGTTAATTCTCTTTACTTGGTGAAAGTTTGTAGTAATGCTTGTCTATGGGATGTTGCATTGCTTGTCTATAAGTTAAATAGTCACGTCTAATTATCTAAGAAGGTAAGAGATGGAACGCACTAAGCAAGGTTCGCATTGTTTCTAGAGATAGGCACAATCTTATGCTCAATGCAACCATGCACTATAAAGATATAGTCATGTCGCCGACCACCGAGAGGTGTGATGCGTTAGTACAACGAGCTGGGATTTCTCGGGCGATTTAAGATAGTAAACATCATTATGCATTATTGGTTGTTGTGTTTCTATCTATTCTCATTATAAACCCCCTAGTGCTTAATCTGTTTAGCTAGGAGTAGGAGTATAAGTCATTTAAACTTTCTTCGTTTTATTTTTTTATTCCTCACCTCAAATGCATCACTTCACAAATATTATTGAGTGACAAGTCTTCGTGTTCGACCTCGGATTACCCGAGAAACTTGTGTTTTTGTTATACTTGGCGCAAGCGTAAGAAAACTTGTGATAGGAACGTGTGTTCATTGCATGTTAAGATTAACGCATCATCATTCCGACGCATGATCTCAGACACATGGGAGTAAATGCGTCAGTTATGTCTAACGCATGATTTCATGTTCAAACCCATCCGTCCTTAATAATTAAAATAAAACAAAACGCATTCCTAAAATATCCCAACAAAGGGACTTGTGTATGGATATAAGGATCTGATCCTTACAGAATACACGAACTCTAACTTTCAGACCAATCAAGATTGTCGCATATCGACATCGGGGTCAGTATTTACTCTGAATGAAGGGGCTGTAGTTTAGCGAAGCATCAAGCAAGGATGCATCGTGGACTCCACTATGGAACCCGAATACGTAGCGGTTTGTGAAGCAGCTAAAGAGGCTGTTTGGCTGAGGAAGTTCCTTACAGATTTGGAAGTTGTTCCAAATATGGATTTTCCTATCACTCTTTATTGTGATAACAGCGGGGCTGTGGCAAATTTGAAGGAGCCTCGAAGTCATCGTTGAGGTAAGCACATAGAACGAAAATATCACTTGATCAGGAAGATTTTGCATCGTGGTGATGTGATAGTCTAGCAGATCGCATTGAAGCATAACGTTACTGATCCCTTTACAAAGGCCTTCACGGCTAAAGTGTTCGAGGGTCACCTGGAGAATTTGGGTCTGCGGGACATGCGGCATCTTGTCTAGGATAAGTGGGAGATAATACTGGGGTATGCCTTAGTTTATTGTATATTGTACATTTTTATATTGTATTGTACATTAGTCTCCCGAGTCATTAGGACAAGTGAGAGATTGTTGGGATTGGTGTCTTAATTTTCCCGGAGTCTCGTTGTTTTTTAAAGATACACATTGTTTAATGAATAAAATAAGTGTTAATTAATTCTGGCATTTACTCATATCCAATAAACAAAGCTCCTTGGTTATCTTATGTGAACTTAAGCATGTATATGTGATATACAAGTGGATCATGTCTTAAGTGGTAATCTAAATTGGTCTGTAGTATAAGGATTAAGATGGGATACCTGATCCTGGTGATACTATGGATACGGCCCGCTTTGTAGAGGTTTGCAAGTGTTGTAAACTACTATAGATGGTTGATCCTGACCATTCATGTGGAGACGTGGAGCGTGGGTGTTCTATACAAAGAGTTTGTATAAGACTTAGACCACGAGATGACTAGACTCTGTATATAACATCGTTGATACTAGAGATTTGCGTCTCACCTAAACGACCATAGGTGACACGACCTCAATCCTAAGTGTTTTGTGAACTCCTACCTTTGAAGACGGTCCTTTGATTAGTATGGGTGAGAATGGCCAGATTGCCAACTCAACATGCCTACCTTTTTGGGGACTTATCTGATCTGGGAGCTGGGAACTCAATCCATAAGATGGAATTAACCCCTTTCCCGAAGCAGGGATAAGTAGAGAGATTGTTCCCTTAAGAGCTGATTCCAGGGCTTGAACATAGTGGCCACAACTTCTCTTTGGAAAAGAAGACTCAGTCATAGTAGGACTATGACTTATGTTCATTAGAGGGATCGGTGGTACTTAAGGATATAGATGTAACTAAAGGGGCATAACGATTATTAACCCAGGCGTACTTATAAGTGATCTGTGAAGGGTTGTCGCACTGCTGATTGGTTAAAATGGACACATAATATATCTGTAGTAAGGAGAGTTCAGTTGTCGGTCTTTAGTGGAGTGCCTCGCAGTTAACGGATGGTGGATCCCGTGACTAAAGAGTTTAGTCAGTTATTCACATCGAGAATACCAAGATTGCCTTGTTGGTGGTATCAGACTCAACTCAACATCGTCGAAATTTTCTGGCAGTCGTTTTTTGTGCTGTGGAGGCCGTTCTTGTCACTGAGGACGAGCGTGGAGTTCGTTCGTGTTGTAGAGAAGATCGTTGAGGACGAGCATGAAGTGTTCGTGCTTGTTCATGTGGTGTTGCGGTCGTTTAGATCGAGTGTTCGTGGTTGTTGTTGTTCGATCAGAGTCATGCAACGAGGCGTGGAGACGCTTCTGCATATGTGCGAAGAGTTTGTCTTTCTATGCATTTGAGTTTATTCATGATTGTAATTTGGAATAGTCTTGCTTCTGCTGCTCATAGAAATCTCGAGTGTCGATTTCCTTCGCCTTAAACATGTATATGGTTGACATACAAGTGGATCATGTTTAAGTGATAACCTAAATAATCTGTAGTATATGGATAAGGCTAGTACATTATCATGGTAACACTACAAATACGTCTCACTTTATAATTGTTACAATAGTTATAAAGTGTTACAAATTATCTGATCTGGCCATTCATGTGAAAACATGTGCATGAGGGTATTCTATATAAAGAGTTTGTATAAGATTGGACTGCAAAATTTTTAATCTCTCTATATAACACCGTTACTTGAAGAAAAATTTTTAATCTCTCTTTATAACACCGTTACTTGAAGAAAAATTTTTAGTCTCTCTTTTTAACACCGTTACTTGAAGAGACTTACATTTCATTAGGATGATCATAGGTGACTCGACCTTAATCTTGAGTGAGTTTTGAACTCCTATCTATGAGAGCGATCATTTGATTTGTATGGGTGAGAGTAGCCAGATTCACCAACTCAACATGCCTAACATTTTTGGGGATTTATTCGAGTAAGGAGCTAGGAACACAATTACACAAGATGAAATTTACTCTTTCCCATCTTTAGGGGAAGTAGATAAATTGCTCCCGTAATAGCTGATTTTGGGTCTTGAATAATGACGCCTCTCTCTCTCATTGGCCCGAGAGGATTAGTTTATGGTTGGACTGTGAACTATTTGTTCATTAAAGTGATCAATGGTACTTAAGAAGTTAGATGTAACTATAGGGGTAAAATAGTAATTTGATCCAACTGTAGTTACGAGCAATTGGTGAAAAGTTGACTTTCTGTTGATTGGTTATATCCGTGGACACAAAAATATATCTACAGTGTGAAGAGTAAAGCTATGGGTCTTTACTGGAGTGACCCACAGTTAATGAATGTTGATTAATTTAATTAAAGAGTTTAATTAATTAACCTTGAATCTTTGGAGCTTCTAATCTATAGGTCCACCAGGTCCTTTTACTAGCTCACAAGGGATAGAAATAAGAATCGATTAATTTCGGATTAATTTGAATCGTTCAAATTAAATAAGAGAATTAATATTGTATAAGATACAATTAATATAATGTGTATAGATATGTTTTAATGTATAGTTAATGATAAATATGATTTATAACTAATATTATATATGAGAGAAATAAATGTTTAAATATGATTCAAATATTATTTATATGAATGAGATTCATATAAAACTATAGGTTAAAAATAATATGAATACGATTCATATTAAAACTATAGGTTACATGAGAGAATAGTGTATTTGAATAAGATTCAAATATTATTTAATATAAATGAGATTCATATTCAAACTATAATATATGAGAGGAAATACATTTGAATATGATTCAAATGTGATATTAATTAAATATATGATATTTTATTAATTAATTTAGTTTAATATTAAATTAAATATTGAAGTTAATTTCCCTATAGTTAGCAAAGGGAGTTAACGTGAGATTGGGGGGAATTACCTCCCCTCCCACAAGTTTCACATAATGGTTCTGTGAAAATGAAATGAATAGAAGAAAACATCTTCTGTAATGAAGAATCTCATATTTTTTTTTCTCATAACATATCATAGTTCTCTCATTTTCTTAAATTGTCTTCCCTTACCAAAATCAAAAAGCCCACAATTCCTTCGATTCTTATCCTGAGAATAGTAAGGAAAGCTAGGTGGTTGTATCTAGGTATTGATTGTATTCTTGGAAGAAGCTGCAAGTTTGAGGGAGAAATCTGTGCAGAGAAGTTTGTGGCTATTCGTAAGTTGCAAGAAGAATTGCTTGAAGATGATCTTCAAAGGTTAGTTCTTCTAATCTCTCTATCCTCTGTACAACATGTTTATATATATTTATGTTTATCCTGCATATTGTATATTTTTCTCTGTTTTTTCTTGATTTCTAAAATGAATTTCGAAAGCACACGCGTTCACGCGCTTCTGCTGAGGAATTCGATTTCTTCATTAAGTATTTATAAACACTACTTTTTGCACTTACAAACACTTATTTATACACTTAGAAAGTCAATCCAAACATACCCTCAGACATTATTAGAAAATCAAAACAATACAAAATTGTTATTAAAAATAATCTTATAAATGGGAAAAAAAGTAAAATTAATGGGTTGTTCTACAGGTCATTTTATAACATTCTTATTTCTTATTTCTTGTTCCTATTTTTCATATTATGAGAAATTAATAGACTTTTTTGATAGCCTATCTTGTTTCTTGTTTTCTACATTTAAGAAACGTTACTAAAATTAGAGTTGACAAAAGAAATAAATAAAAATATGGCCCTAACTAAAATTGAACATATTGTTGAAAATATCCACAACCACCAAGGTCTATGGCCCATCCATACGGAGAGTTCCTTGTCCTACATTGGAAGATGCAGGAGTAGGAAGAGATTATAAATATGAGAGCTCTCCAAAGGCTCTTCCCCCACATGCGTGTTGTTGTCGTTGTCACCTCGTTCCAGTCGAATGGGCGGGCGGGTTGGGTAACCACGTTTACGCGAAAAAATAAGAAACACTTTTATTTTTATTTTTTTAATTTTTATAACCATTATGAAATTACATTTAGATATGATATTTTTAACATGGTTAATGATCTAAGATCTGGAAATTTAGTTCTCTTCCAGAATTGACCCTTTTCATCTATTCATTTTAAAAAATCAGATCTAGTTTTAGGTTTCTCCATTGACAAAAACAGATTGCAACCTTTTGTTTTCTTCCTTTTCTCTTTTCTGATTCTAAGCAAACTCTTTCGTCGATTCCAACCTCGTCCGACGAGTGCACATTCAAAGGTGGGTATTGTGTTAATCTTAGGGAGAAACCAACATTCACAATTCGCACCGAGGTCGTCCCGAATTTGTTTTCAAGGTAGTGGTTTCCATAGCCCAACAATACAGATCCAGTTTTAACGATGACTATCAATTTGAAAGATTCAGCCAAATCTATCCAAGTTGGAGCTCCTCAATGGAGCCAATTAACGTTACTGGTCCTAGAAGTTGCTAATCTTCTTCAAGCATTTAGAAGTAGATTATATTATGACCATGGAGTGCCCTAACAGATCAAAATCAATTGCTAATGTCGTCAATGATCTAACATCTTCCAAGGATACTACTATTGCATTGATCCAACAATCTGTAAGGATGTTGCTATTGATCTGATTCGTACCATGGACTTTGACAAGTTTGATAAGGACAATAAGATGGTTTGAGACCATCTGCTCAACCATATGACAGATTTCTTAATCGACCTGTGCATTGTCCAGAAATCTGCAAAAATAATCTAGAATACCATGGAATCCAGATATGAAAGTGACAATGTTGGCATATAAAAATATGTAGTCGGTAAATAGTTGCAGTTCCAGATGTTGGATGAGAATAGGTTCATGAATATGAAAATTTATAGCAAACATACTATTATAAGGGATAAAAATGTGCGAAATTCTTCAATCTAATGTCTTGCTTGAAAAGTTTCCTCCTTTCTAGGGTGATTACCACAATCATTTGAAGCATAAGAAGAAATACTTTACTTTACAAAAACTAATCAGTCACATGCCCACTGAAGTGACAAATAGACAGAAGGATAAGTTTAATTAATGCTAATCTTGTTGAATCTTCCAATGTTAAAGACATGTTTAAAAATAAAGGAAAACAAACAACAGAAGAAGGGTTAATTCAAGGTAGTTGGAGGACAGATTGAGAAGTTCGAATTGGTTTGTTATGTCTTTAGCAAACTAAGACAAAAATCCTTCCTGTGCACTTAGAGAAAGAGAAAGCCAGATCAAAATCCTGTTGCTACCAAACTAGCCCCACTGGCCAATGTTGTTTAAGGTGATATTATTATTGTTGTGGTCATGGAGGCAAACTTGGTGGAGAACAAATTTGTCTAGATCCTGAACACTGATGCATCAAGACATTTATACTCAAACTGGGACCTTTTTCATGATTTCTCGGATCCAGACAATGGTGAATGTGTCTTCATGGGAAACTCAACTATTGCTGGCATCCTTTGGAAATGGAAGATTTTTATTAAAACTTGCTTCTAGAGAAACTCCATCTTTTTTTATAGACAAAGAAAAACTCTATCTCTTAGTGATATATTGTATGTTCCTTCCTTGCATAGGAATTTGGTGTCGAGGAGTTTGTTAAAAGCAGGAGTGCAAGATTGTGTTTGGAGCTGACAAGCTTATCAACACAAAAAACTATGACTTTCTTGGTAAGGGATATCTGTCTGATGATCTGTTTATTTTAAATGTTGTCTATGCTCATACTTCCATGAATAAAAATGCTTCTCATTTTGCTTATATGATTGAATCCACTAATGTTTGACATGATAGATTTGAAAATGTTAATGTTGCGTCGATTAAAAGGCTTAAATTTCTCATCTTATTAATGTATCTAATTTGCAAAAAAAAAAAATTGACGCCCAATATGTGTTTGCTTGCTAAAAACTTTTTAAATCTATAACAATACGTAGTACAGAATTACTTGAGTTAATTCACATAGATCTAGCTTGTTTTTGAAACACCATGGGTAGAGTGATGAAAAATATTAGATATCATTTGTTGATGATTATTCTAAATCTACAAAATATTATCTTATAAAATCAAGGGATGAAGCTAGTAGCATGTTTGAAAAATTCAAGGTTGAAGTAGAAAATCAATTAGATAGAAGAATAAAAGGATTAAGATCTGATAGAGGAGGGGAATATAGTGATAATTTCTTTAAAGAATTTAGTGAATTAAACAGTATCATTCACGAAGTAATTGCTCCGTATTCACCTCAACAAAATGACATAGCATAACGTAAGAATAAAACCTAAAAAAAAAAAAAAACAAATTGAATGCTATGTTATTGAGTTGTGGATCATCTGATAACATGTGGGGGAAGCTGTGCTTTCTACCTATTTTATTCTTAATAGGGTTCTTCATAAAAAGCTAAATAAGACTCTCTACGAGCTGTGGAAGGGTTACCTTCCTAACCTGAATTTCTTAAAAGTGTGGGGGTGCTTAACCAATGTGATATATCTAGAATTTAAGAATCCCACGATTGGATCTAAAACTCAGTTATGCTAATAACAATGCTACATATAGGTTTAAGTACTTAAGTGATTATTCATTGTGTGAATATAGAGATGCTGATTTTTTTAGCATATTTTTTTCATGATTAAAAGTGTTAATCAATCAATAAATAATTCACTTCATATTCAAATTACTAGTACTTCAAGCGTCGATCAAATGTTGGAATACCCTTTTCTTACCTCTAATAGCACGCGTGAACTAGAGCCTAAAAGAAGTAAAAGACAAAGGGTTAGTGAAAATTTTGGACATGATTTTCTAATTACTTTCTTAGTTGAAAATTCAAACGAAATAGATAATCAATTTGCTTATATGTATCTAATAGATAAGGATCCAAAAACCTATCAAGAAACTTTAAACTTTGTGACTCCAGTTTTTGGAAAGAAATAATCAGGTTTTTTGAATAATTAAATTCTTAAAATCTACAATATTATTATGAATTTATTAAGTAAACGTTTGACTAATTTGATAACATATGAAAAATTGATGGAGAGCGAAATGATCAAATAAAATAGAACAACTATAATTTACAAAAAGAACTTTTACTGGACCAACTTTAACAAATATATAAACATATATACGTTACATGGGTCATTTTATTTTATTGATATTGTTTACCCAACTCTGAACTCCATCGTCTCAATTACCTATAATATCATTGTGTCGTTACTCTATTAAATAATTTTAAGTTTTTTTTTAAAGGTGAAACTATTAGTATTTTTTTTAAAAAAATAAATCAATTTGATTAAAAAATAAATAAATAAATGACAAAGAATGCGAATTGATAGGAGCTCCATCTACGCCATTGGCATCTTCACTTCAAAAATACTTGATCAAACTTTGAATTATTAAAAAATAAATAAATATTATAATCCTTGGGGGAATTTGAAAGGGTTCCTTTCCCAACTATAAATAGAGCATACATCCATGATCCTTTTCATCACCAACCTCATATATCCAAAGCCTTTTATTAGTAATAATTTTGTTTTACTAAAGTTATCGGGTTGTGATATAGAAATGGGTGTTTTCACATATGAAAATGAAGTTGCCTCCGTGATTCCCTTGACTAAATTTTTTAAGGCATTCATTATTGATGCTGACAACCTTTATCCTAAGATTGTTCCAAATCAGCCCCAAACCGAAATTGTCGAAGGAGATGGTGGCCCTGGAACTATAAAAAAGATCACCTTCAATCACGATAATCTTATAAATTATCTTCACTAATTTAGCTGTTTATATCCTAATTAATTACAATTTTAATTTAAATTTGTTTAAAATGTTTAAATTATATTTATGCTTGTTTCATTACAATTTCTTACTCATAGTTTTAATATTAGATATTAGAGCTTTTAGCCAATTTCCAAATTAGATATAAATAAGTTTTTGAAAATTACTTTTGTTTTTTTTAGTTTTCAAATTTTTTTACTTTGATATTGTAAACACTCCTCAAATGCTAGAAGGTAGACAATAAACCACAAAAGTAACAGATGAGATGAAGGTGGTGATTTTAGACTTAATTTTAAAAACTAAAAAATAAAAGACAAGATGGTTACTAAAATGGGGCCTACATATATACTTGGGTTTTTTTTTTTTTTTTTTGAAAATTGTACTTTTTTCCCAATTTATTTACCTTAGGTTTAATTTGTTTAAGAATACTTTTGAATTCTTAGTCAAATTCTAGAAAGAAAAAAATAAAAAAAATGTAAATGATTAAAGTTTTTTTATATTAAGAAATTTTTTTGAAAAAAAAACTCTAAAAGATGTGTTTATTAAGTTAAATTTTAAATGCTTAGTCAAATTTCAAAAAAAAAAAATAAATAAAAAAGAACGAGAAAAAACTAAATAATATAATTATTTACCGATATAAAATTTAATTTTATATTTACTAAACTCATTAAATTAAAAGAAATGTTAGGAATCTTTTAGACACAAAACTAAAAACTCAACCACTCATTACATACTTTTTTCCCTTTATCTTCACAAACCTAACTAAATGTAAACATAAAAATTTATAGACTAAATCAATAATTCAACCTTCTTAAATGGAAAACTAAATTAATTTATTAATAACGTATTTTACATTCATAAGAAAATATGTATTAATTTTTATAGGAGGGCAAGTGAAAATAATAATGCACAGACTGGACATAGTGGACGAAGCATCATTGACGTACAAATACACGGTGTTAGAAGGAGATCTTATTTCAGATACTATTGACCAAATTGTTAAGGAAATAAAGGTAACTGCAGGTCCTGATGGAGGATCTATTTTGAAGAACACTAGCATTTACCACATCAAAGGAGATAACCAACTCGATAAGGAGAAGCTCAAGACCGATGAAGAAAAGGGATTGACTCTTTTCAAAATCGCTGCGGGCTACCTCTTGACTAACCCCGATGAATACAACTAAAAATAAACGCTATATATATGTGTGTTTTTATTTGGCTTGTGCCTTTCTGAAGTGTTTTAGCCTTCTTAATAAGGGACGTTGGATTGTGTTTAGGGTTAATTTGTATGCTTGTGAGTTGCGAATGATATTGTATTTCTCATAGAAAAATGTTATGTTTATTATTAGTTTTAATAAAATGAATTTTTCTAATTGTATTTCGATACTTTTGGTCTTACTGAGAGTTTATAGTTAGGTTGAATTACAACTTCCGTTCTTATTTAGTCTATTAAGTCTTTTATTTTTTACGTGATAAAACCTCTATGATATATTTAAAAATTTTAAAAGTTAACCGATCTATTAAAATTATATTTGAATTTTGTAATTCAAAAATGTTAAAAGTTAATTGATCTATTCGAATTATATTTGAATTTTGTGTCTAATAAAAATCTAGACTTTTAATTTTATGTTAGTATATTGGTGAATTTTTAAAAATAGTGAATAAGTCAACTATTTAGATACAAAATCAAAAGTAAAAAAATAAAAAAATAAAAACATAATCTATTAGATACTTTTTAAAAAAATTTTAAATTTATTTGACACAAAATTAAAAATTAAAAGATGAAATAATAAAATAGAAACCTTAAAATTTATGGACTAAACTTGAAATTTAATCTTTTAGTTATCATTGTTTGTAGTCCTCTTGCCATTTATCTCAACTCTCTATTGCGTGGAATTCTTTTTTTATATTTTGAGTGGAAAAGAGAACATATATATAGTTTTTTCTTAAAGAAAATTGTAGTCCCATTTTTCCCAAAAAGACTAAAACACTATTAGAAAATTACAACAATATAAAATTATTACTAAAAATGATCTTATAATATGAAAAAAAAAAAAACAATAAAGTAAAACTAAGGGTGTCCGAGAACCTATCCTTTCTTAATACTTATTCCATGTTATAAAAATTTTGGATAGAATTGTTTGATAACTCATCCCATTTCTTGTTTCCAACTTTTAAGAAACGTTTTTAAAATTAGATGTTACAAAAGGAATAAACAAAAGTATAGTCTCAATTGAGATTGAACATATAATAGCAAAAGGAAGAGATTTGAGAATAATAATTATTATTTTATTTGTAAGGTCAACTCTTGCCCTTTTCTTTTGGACTATTTATGCAATCACATCAAGTTAATATTAATAAAAAAAAACTTGAAAACATTAATAAATATATATAACACTAGTTTCTTTATTGAATTTTTAAAATCGTTAAGAACCATCCATTTGTACGAATAATATCTTAAAACAAGATGATTTCATTTAAATTAAGCTTCACAATTTAGGAACTGAATTAAAATATACAATATTTTAAATTATGTCAAAATTATTGTTTAATTTGCTCCCATAACTATTGCAGGAATAAATAGAAAATAGTAGAGAAATTATAAAAAAACAATAAAACTAGAATAAATAGAAGATTTTACGTAGAAAACTCCAAACTCGAAGAAAAATCACCGTTCATGAAAAGAACTTCAGTATGTGAAAAATTATAGAATAATTCTATCTCCGATCCCAATTAAAAAAACATTCTTTCAAAGTTTTTATACTACTCACACCATTTTTCAACTTTGAAATGAGAGAATACACAAAGAGAATTTAATCCAAGTTAAAACACCCAAATTTAAAGTGTTTCTAACTCGGACAACTTGAAACCAAAGATATATATTCTTTTTATAGTGTTGGGAGCTCATCAGTTATTCCATGAAATTTGTCGACGTAGGACAATTATACTTTTAATACTTTGACAAAATCCAACACAAATTTCAAAACATGATTCTTAGATCATAAACATGGGGTTATATAAAAAGTAATAATTATTAAAAAAAATGTTTTTATTGTGTTCAAACTTCACAGACTGAATTCGAAAAATAATAATTATTTTTTTTTCATGACAAATCAGAAAATTTGTTTTATTTCGGAAATAAGCAACTTATAAAAGAAATTAATTATCAGTGTTTTTATTTTTGGAAACAGAATGTCAATGGCTTTGATTATTGCAGAAAATTTGAAAAAAAGATTGATGCTAAATTTTCATATTGCATCTTATAGAACAAAAGGAAAAAAAAACTAATATTTCTTAAAATTTATAAAAATGAATGAACTCATTTTCATTCAAAATTTATGCTATATCTTACATTTTTGATGTTTGCATCAATTTGGCTAAAATATCATTTGGTATGTGTAGTAGTTTACGATTTTAACTTTATATTTTCAATTTTTCAATTTTAGTCTTAATATTTTTAATAAATCTTAAATTTAGTCTGTCCAAATTAATTTTATCGAAATTAGTTAAATAATAATAATAATCTTCACGTAATAAAATATAATATATTAATACATTTTCAAAATTTATAGTGACAATGATAATGGATAAAAAAAATGAAAAAATTAGCAATAAACTAAATTTAATATTTATGAAAAGTATATATACAGTGTGTTTTTAAACCGATGACTTTTCATAATATATTTGTAAAACATTCATTAATCGATATATTGCATTTTCATTTATTTATCACAAGAATTGCAGAAAGGTCAAGGAATCAGACTGGCCGGCCACATTCTTCTACGGTCAATTCCATATTCTAATTTTTCAATGAAACAAAATGTTCTCAAAATAATAATAATGATAAAACTCATTATTTGAAGAGGAATATTGATCTCAACTTTTTTTTCACTATTATTTATCTCAATTATGTAAATCTGAATAAAAAGGCATATGGTTTGGTCAATCAATCATCATAATCAAATGCTTAAACTACTTATAAACAAAAACAAATTTGAAAACTATCCTATAACTACTCCAAGTCAAATACAAAAATTGATAAAAAAAGACTAACAATATTCTTTTTACAATGATAGACTAAGTATTATATATCACACCATTTGTATTAATATATCATCATCATCATCATCATCATCATCATCATCATCATCATCATCATCAACTAATTTTAGTTCAGTTCAAGTTTTTTCCATTTTCGTAGTTATGATTACACGTCAATTGTATAGTTTCACATGTCATTATCATTTCTAACTGAGGAAGGAAATATTATGATATTTCATTGAAATATTGCCAAAAAAGTATCCACAAAATCAAGTAAGTGATAGAGATATTGGGGGGTAACATTGTTTTTCTAAAAAAAATAATGAATTTATCGCTGATATCGATAATATATTGTTTTATGGATATATTTCTAGCAGCTCAATCAAATCGTGGACATATCGTTGAATTATTGTTCATATACCGCCGAAATATTTTGGTAATATTGATCATATATCTCAATATATTACTAACATGTGGTATTGTTTTTCTTCCTATGTTGTTTTTCTATCCTTTTTCCTAATTCAATTTTTTCAATCTGCCATTTTTTATAATTTTTAACTTTTCTCAAGTTTCAACTTATTTTTAATTAAAAACTTTCATTTTCAAAGAAATTGAATTTCAAAAAACTTTTAAAAAAAATCATCTATATTTATTTTTAACCTCATTTAAGCCTTTTCTATTGAAATTTCACAACACTTTACCTCAAAATTAAATTGATGTTAGTTTTGTTTCTTTTACCATATAAACCTTTCATTTCCAAGAAACAAAATTTGAAGAAAATATCATATATTGATTTTTAACTTCATTCATACTTTTTCTATTGAATTTTCACATCATTTCACCTCAAGCTTGAATTGAGGTGAATTTTTCTTCTTTTACAATCCAAAACATTCATATCCAAAAAACTAAAGTTAAGAAAATAGCAAATATTTATTTTTAACCCCATTCAATTTTTTTATTGAATTTCCTCATCATTTCACTTTTAAAACTTGAAATGATGTGAGTTTTGCTTCTTTTACCGTCCAAAATTTCTATTTTTAAAAAAATAAAATAATACAAAAACCATAGTGAATTGGAATTAGAAACTCTTTTCTATAAGAACCTTTAATTCTTAATCAATACAACTCCCAAAAATCCATTCAATTTTAACCCTAAGGATTGTGTTAGACATGAATTGCATTAAGATCAGAACTCTTGAGACAAAGAACAAGTTATTTCGTGGCCCAAGATTCTAACACTCCATAATATAGGATGATCAATCCTATCTGAAAGTTCTTGGCATGCAATTCAATACATGAATTGCAAAATTCAAGAAGCTCTCCCGTGTTGAAAGAAAAATTTCAAAGGTCAAATCTCAATTCATCGTAAAAACTATTCAAACACAACCTAATGGCAAGACTTTATATAGCCTCCCAGTGAAACCCTAATGCCACGTCATTAATCATAATAAAATGTTAAAAATACCCCTACTTAAGATATCATGAAAATTGAAACATACTAAAATTACATCAAAATTATTAAATAAAACATAAATTATAGTAATTTGGTGCCTTTGACAGCTCATATCATAAAATAAACACCCATAATTTTTCCTATAAATACCTCCATCGAATTACTTCTTCCACACCTATCTCAAATCTCAAGTTTTCTAATCTTCCTCTCATTTTCTCTCAAGCCCTCTCTACTTGTAGAGTTCTCATTTTCTTCTTTCTTTTTTTCATTATTTTATGTTATGTTTAATGTAATGGTTTTTGTATCGTTCATATGTTTAATGTTATGATTTTTGTATTCTTATTATATTGTGTTATGTTGTGTAATATAAGTCTAATACTATGATTTGTGTATCCTGTTATGTTATGTTATATGAGCTTAGAATTATGACTTTTGTATCACTATTATGTTATATATGTTTTAATTATCTACATTCTTCAAAGCATTGTGTTAAATCCCTAATTTTATACACATATAAACGAATTAGAAAGAAAGGAATTGCACGAAAATGGCTGCAAAAGTTGTTGGGGAGGAGGAGAATCGTTGAGGGACAACATAAAGCTGTTATAAAAGGAAAGTGTGGGAATCAGTGAAGGCAGATTGTTTTTTGTAGAGACTGATAGATGCTTTTAGAGGAGAGGAGCACCAACTCTCTCGAATGTGCTGGTTTTGCTATTTATGTTTCCTATCTCTTGTCTTTAGTTTTACCTTATTGAATTATCTTGATATTTTGGTTGTTGTTCCCTTTTTAAGACTTATAATAGTGACCTTGGTCCTCTTTATTATCAATATCAAAGCTATCAGAGCAATGAGCTCTATTTTACCATATTTTTTGTTGGGCTTTACTGAGTGCAGGGAAGGAAGAACCTAACAAATTGGTATCAAAGCTGATATCTTGGAGCGAACAAGGTTAATGACTCAGAAACAAATGTAGGAAATAGTGGAAATGAACGAGAAAGAGATCTTCGAGATGAAGGACATGATTCCAGGCCTCTTAAAGAGTTGAGAAGCTTATTGAAGAGGTGAGTGAGAACAGTTCGACTCACAAGAATGAAGAATCAGAGACCTCTGATAGGACTCGTCTCAAGTTGTAGGGGAAGGTCAATGAGGTAGACTCATCTCTAAACCAAAGAGTTGGAGAATCTAATAAGAGTAAGTATAAATGCTTAGAGGTGCCTATTTTCTTTGGCAAAATCTAGAATACTAGGTCTACAGAGTCTAGCACTACTTTGATATAAACAAAGTCAGTGACGTTGAGAAGGTGAAGGTGGTTGTAGTTAACTTTACTCTTGATGAAGTTGATTGGTTTCTTTGGAAGCATAATCGCAAGGCAATCAACACTTGGGAAGAACTGAAGAAGAGGATGTTTGAATGCTTGAGACTTACTGGAGAAGGGAGTTTGGGGCCACGATTGATATGGATTAAGCAGAATGGAACATATACCGATTACATGAAGAAGTTGGTAACCTTTTCAGCACTCTTATCGCATATGGCAGAGAGTGTTCTCAAAGACGCCTTTGTAAATGGGCTTGAATTAGTGCTGCAAGCGAAAGTAATTAGATTGCATCCTTCGACACTGGATGAATGATGCGGGAGGCCTAGTTGGTGAGTGATAGAAACTTGGCCCTAAAGCTAGCCCTATCTGATTTAGGTATTGTTGGGTCGTAAAAAAAAGAAGCCTAAATTGGTAAAAGGGAGAATGCATCCACTAACAAGTCGAACGTAAAAGGGAACGAAACCATGGTGATGAGGAAAATTTCAATTCCGAAGAAGTTATGCAAAAAAATATCCTTCGATGAAACGATTTTCCGACAATGAATTTTGAAAATGGTTGGATAAGGGTTTATGTTTTCAAGTATTCTCTTGGACACGGATGTAAAGTGAGGGAGAATTGTAAACTTCTGTTGTTTATCGCAAATAAGGAAGAATAATCAAAGATTAATGAGGTCAAAGAAGAATAAGAGAAACCTGATATGAAAGCCATCGAAGTAAATGAAAATGTTGAAATATTCCTAAGATTGATGCTTGGATTTTCTGCGAAGGGGACAATGAAATTGAACAGTTCTGTGAAGGGAAAAGAGTTTATCATGTTGATCGGTTATGGTGCGACTCACAATTTTGTCCATCACAAAATTGTGGAGGATTCGAATGTACCAATAATAGGGAATGCGAAATTTGGAGTGATTATTGGAAATTGCACCGTGATTCAAGGAAGAGGAATCTGCAAATCAGTGGAGGTGAAATTTTCAAAAATCATAGCAACAATCGATTTTCTTGCCATTGATTTAGGGCAAATGGATATTGTTGATGCAATGGTTGTGTACAACAGGAACCGTGGGAGTTCATTGGTCGTCCTTAATGATGTTCTTCACATTAAGGAATTCTCAGGTTATGTTGCGAGGGAATCCATTCTTGACGAAATCTGATGTTTTTTAAAGCATTATAAAAAATTTGATGGGAAGAAGATTAAGGATTCTTAATTGAGTTCTAGAACCTAGATATTGAAGATAATGATGATGTTTTAATTGACTCTGAGGAGAAAAAGGATGAAGAATTACCGTTGATGACTTGTTAAAAAAAAGTGAAGATGTGATCGAGATCTGTAACTTAGATTTGATGAATGTCTCTATCCTAGGCATACACATAGCGATATATGATGTATGAGACAAGTCCATGTCCCCGTAACTAGTTCCCCGACAACGACGCCATAAATTTGTAACTTAGTTTTTATGCAATGATATGTGATACTACTTCTAGATATGCGTTATTTATGAGAATCTAGTAGTATTCTCTGTGTTGTCACAAGTTTTCTTGCATTGGAACTAAGTATAATTCCACCGCAAGTTTCTCGGGGTGATCCGAGGTCAAACACAGGGACTGTTTGAGGTTATTGTGTTATGTTTGTTATACATGCGACCAGGGATTTTTCAATTTATAAAAAAGTTGTTATGTACAAGAATATAAACATGCGATAAAGTAAAGTAAAGCGGCAAAGTTGCGATAATAAAATGAATTGCGTTAAAGTAAATTGCGATAAAGTAAATCTAATCTAAGATGATACAAGATACAAGTTTTGACTTTGAAGAATATAAAAAGATCGTGTAATACAGCGGACCGTTAGGTTAGCAGGGTGCCGCGGTTTGTGAGCTTTAAGGACTTAGCGCCATGACAAGTGGTATCAGATTGCATTGAATGCCCCACAATCTGAATCAAAGAGGATGGGTTAAGGAGAAATTCGGGACGAAACCAGAGTGGATCTGCGGCAAAGCGGCACCTCCGGGGGTATTAGGCTTGTGCTGTGCCGTCATTTCGGATTCCCGGCCTATTTCGGCACTAGTGAAATGGGGTGAATCACCCAGATCTTGAATCAACTAGTGGATCATCAAATCAACACAGGGACCCAATGCATTCTCTAGATGAGTTGGGAGCTGGGGCAGCCCGCGCGCGACCCATACCAATCCTACACTCCTTTCTCCTATTCTTTATCACTTCTTGGAAATCACGAAGAGGAACTGGATCTAAGTAGCACTAAAACCGTTAGGCATGAAAGCGATAATTCATTTTTCGAATGGAAACTACCACTGAATGTCGTAGAGAATTTGGAAGTATTCGATATCGTTCATAAAATGATGCGATGGTAAGTCTCATGTGTGAAACAGAAAGAGAAAAGATAATTATTACAAACATCACAAGTTCCTTAATTACGTTAAAGCATAAAAACGGTTCCGCTTTTTCCTTGGCGTACACCTCTCGGTGATCGGCCGCGTTCCAACATCTCTGTGGTGAATCAGGGACGAATGTAATGAACGCAAGGTTGCTTCCATCTCTGGAAGTACTTCTTGCTTTAGTTAACGCATTCTTCTAACCTTTTCTCGATAGATCAGAATGGCATCTTCACTTTTGCTTTCACAGGTGAAGATGCCGTCTAGCATGATTTAGCTAAACGCATTTATTTCTTTAGTACAGATTAAGTTACTTGTTTAATTCATATTAATTACCAAGGGATTAAGAAGACTTTATGGAGAAAACGATAAATGGAGGAACGGAAATAGACAGAGAATGGGATATGAAAACGATCGAGACATTCAATATTTCTATTCAGCATCCAATACATGATTTGTGAATGAAAAGATTAAGAAGATGAAATACAGTGATGAATAGAGTTAGAAACAAATACAAATAAACGCCAACATCTTGGCGCCGATCTGGATGGAGATTTCTTGTCAATGTGGATGGATCGTATGGAAGGATGAGCTTCCCTCTCAAGCTTACTCAACCAGTAGTAGGGATCTGAGTATAGAGCTTCATGGCAGGGATCTGGCAGAATCGTACTGAGACTCACCTCTCGGCCTTGTATCTTTTCTTCCCAGATTTCTTCCGATCAATACTCAGCTCAGCCTCTCTCTCAATAATCCAGCAACAATTAGCCCTCGTATCAATTATTCCTGTATCAAGTATATCTTCTCTGAATTCTATGGGGGTATTTATAGGTGAAAAGCTTTGATTCTCGGCTGGTGTACCTCACTTCTTGTTATGGAAATTTCGAAGATGGAGGAATAAATATTCCTTTTGTTATGCAATCAGACCATCAAATCTGCACAACGGTTAGTTGTACACGTGTTGCAATCCTCCGCCTTTGTGTTGCTCATTTGCATCTTTCGATCGGATGCTCGCATGCGGGGTTGTTTTTATTACCGCATGCGGTTGATATTCAGCTCGGGATAGACTGTCGCATTGCACCGTCATTGTGTTAATCGTCTTTTCATTGTTGATTGACGGGCACAATGTGATAGAGATGCGTTGTTCAGTTTCTCGTTGAGCCTTGATCGCAAGCGGTGACTTGGTTTCCTGCAAAACAGAGTAGAAATATCTTCTTCTACCATCTTAATGATGTTAGTGGGTGTAATTGCGATAATTTATAATTATTGTATTTTTTTAGTTAATTTTCATACAATCAACACATATTTTCTCTCTTTTGGTTGCAATATCTGAATAAGGCAGCATAAATAGCTTCTATTTCTACAAGTTATCACACCCCCAAATTTAGATATATGCTTGTCCTCAAGCATATCTTCTACTAAGGCAATAAAGCTTAATTCCTATCCTATATTTTTGCATCGATTGGTTGGTCTGAATGTTACACTTAGGCACATTACTTTACAACGCAATTTTCTTCTATCATTGCTAATTCTTAACAAAATCGTACTTTATTCTTCTACATAACAAATTTCTACTAAAAAATGCTTTTCTAGTTTTTTTTAAAATATAATGTTTATTTCTTCTTTGTCAAAACAACTCGATGTATCTATATGCGGTGGTCAAACTTTGCGTCATTTATTTAAAGACCGTTGGTCATGGTTACACTCTTCGTTTTGGCTTATTTCCACGGGTGTCATGCAAACATCCAACTACGGTTGTTGTACCAATTTCCAACTTTAACTCATGATAATCAGAGGAGTTGTCTCTTGCATTTATTTTTCCTTTTTTTTTTTTTTTCATATTGTGTTATTCTTGGAAACCCACCTTCGTTTTGGCTTGCTCCCACGGGTGTCATGCGAACATCCAACTACGAGCAGGCTCCTTTCACAACTATACTCTTATCAGGTTGGGAATGCTTTTGAGGTTTTCCCTTGCACTGACATTGGAGCTTTGTATGATTTTTTTTTATGAAAGAAAATGAATGCATATTCTTAAATATTGCATATTCTTGATCTCATCTGCTCAGACCTTCCCCACCCCCAAATTGAAAGATGAGCAAGGTCCTCATTGCGTTGCTTGGATAGACTAGACAAACACTTAGAATAAAATTTCAAAAAGAAAGTTTGAGCTGAACTTTGAGAGATAAAAGGTAAAGTACTGCTAAGCAAAGAATTAACTAAGTGTTAGTCAGAATTTACAAAGTATGGGAAATATTTCTAGGTATAAACAGATATTACATCATGGCAGCGCAATGAATAACACAAAAGTAAGAGATTCAGAACATCGCAAATATTGACAAAGGATGATAAAGAAAAAGGCACAGGTAAAAAGGAGTGAATATGTACTCATTTGTATTTAATATTAACAAAGTATACAAAGAATTAAAAATTAACACAATACAAAATTTTTGCCGAAACAAAGAATCAAAGAATTTCGTTAACTTATTGAATATGATTCAAATGGGTGCACACTAAAAATTAACACCGCACTTCTATTAACGCAAATACATTTTTGTTAAGGACGGGCAACGACGCATACACCCCTTAACTAAACACATTTCTGGAGGATACCTCAATATAGTGCATTTAGCTAAGGACGGGTAAAGGACATATATGCGTTCAACACCCCCCTCAACGCAATGCATTTGGGTGTAATGGACGCAAGTTGTCTCTTGTTAACACACTATGTACCCATCATTGCGTTACATACCAGTTTTTAATTTTCTTTTTAATTCATAAAAAACGCAAGTCGAAAAGACTTTGTGGTGCCTAATGTTTCATCCAATTATTCAAAAAAAATTAAAGAACATTGCTACTAATTTATACAAACTAAAAGAATTAAACATGATATGAAAAATTAAATTGAAAAGAATTTCCAAAAACATTAAATGCTACTTCTAAAAAAAACAGTAAATAACATGATTTAGAGAGCAGTAAAAGAAAACTGTAAGGAAAGCAAGTAAACATAGATAGGGATGCTGATTGAAAGAAGTTCTCAGAATTACCGCAATCGCTTCCCCCACAAGTGGTTTAATCCTGCTTGCCCAGTCAATGGTGTCCATGTGTCACTCGAAGTCACCTCCGTAGTACGACTTAATCCATTGACCATTGACTTTAAATGCGTTGTTTCCGTCTAAGGTTGTTAGTTCCACTACTCCATGAGGAAAGATAGCCTTTATTTTGAATGGCCCAGACCAGCGAGATTTCAACTTTCCTGGGAACAATCGCAAATTAGCATTAAATAGTAATACCTGTTGACCTTCGGTAAATGTCCGATCATTTATGCAGTCATCATGCCACTTTTTGGTTTTCTTCTTATAGATCTTGGCATTTTCATAAGCGTCCCTTCGCCATTCGACCAACTGATTCAATTGTAGCTTCCGGACTTTTCCCGCACTTGCTAAATCAAACTGCAGCTTCTTGCATGCCCACATCGCCTTATGTTCCAACTCGAGTGGTAGATGACAAGCCTTTCCAAAGACTAGGGCATACAGGGACATGCCAATTGGTGTTTTATAGGCAGTCCTATATGCCCACAGTGCTTCATCAAGCTTGGGTGACCAATCCTTCCTGGAAGTATTGACTACCTTATCCAAGATAGTTTTGATCTCTCATTTAGAAATCTCTGCCTACCCATTAGTTTGTGGGTGATAAGCAATTGCAACTCAATGGCTGAAGTTAAATTTAGTCAACAGGTTGGCTATTATGCGGTTGATAAAATGAGAGCCCTCATTGCTGATTAAGGCCCATGGCGTCCCATATCGAGCAAAAATATTCTTCTTAAGAAACTTCGCCACTGTGGCCGCATCATTCTTTGCACATGTGATAGCCTCAACCCATTTTAATACGTAATCAACTGCAACCAAGATATAATAATGACCTTCTGATGGTGAAAATGGGCCCATGAAATTAATTCCCCAAACATCAAATAATTTCACTTCTAAGATCAGTCAATGGAATTTCATTTCTCTTTGACAAATTCCCCGTTCTCTGACATCTGTCGCATTGCACAACGTGGGCTTGGGCATCCTTGAACAGTGTTGGCCAGAAATAGCCACACTATAGAACCTTTGCGGCAGTCCGCTGCCCCCCAAAGTGTCCTCCGTAAGGGTGAAACATCTCTAGAATGTGTTTGACTTCGTGCTCAGGAATGCATCGACGTAATATATGATCAGAACCAAGTCGATATAGGAATGGATCATCCCAAAAATAAAATTTGACATCATGTCTTTGCTTCTTCTTCTGCTGGTAAGTATAGTCGTCTGGTATTTGACAGCAAACAATGAAATTCACGATGTCTGCATACCAGGAAACATTAATACCTACTGACATCAGCAGCTCATCGGGGAATCTTTCTTCAATATCTTTTTCTTTACCTTGAACCTCGCAATTCTCCAATCTTGAAAAATGATCCGCGACTTGGTTCTCGGTGCCCTTCCGATTTTTAATCTCTAGGTCGAATTCTTGCAGGAGTAATACCCCTGTCTCTTATACACATCTAGATGTGTATAAGAGACAGGTCTGCATACCAGGAAACATTAATACCTACTGACATCAGCAGCTCATCGGGGAATCTTTCTTCAATATCTTTTTCTTTACCTTGAACCTCGCAATTCTCCAATCTTGAAAAATGATCCGCGACTTGGTTCTCAGTGCCCTTCCGGTCTTTGATCTCTAGGTCAAATTCTTACAGTAGCAACACCCACCGTATAAGCCTTGGTTTTGCATCCTTCTTTGTTATCAAATACTTGACCGCAGAGTGATCCGTATACACCACAACATTTGTTTCGATTAAGTATTGTCGAAATTTCTTCAGTGCAAATACCATTGCGAGCATTTCCTTCTCTGTGGTTGTATAGTTCTCCTGCCCATCATTAAATGTTTTACTTACATAATAAATAGGATGCAATACCTTGTCCTTTTGCTGACTCAATACTACGCCCACAGCATATCCGCTCGCATCACATATCAATGCAAACAGTTGCGTCCAGTCCGGTGCAACCAAGATGGGTGCAATGATGAGCACATCTTTTAATGTGTTGAATGCTTTGGTACACGCATCATCAAAATTATATTCTCGGTCAGCTTCAAGGAGCACACTTAGGGCCTTACGATCTGGAGAAGTTGCGAATAAATCTTCTATAAAACCCAGCGTGTCCCAGAAAGCTCCTAAGTGTTTTCATGTTCACTGGTGGGGGTAACTTGGAAATTGCGTCAATTTTTGCTTGATCAACTTCCAATCCTACTTTAGAGATTTTGTGATCCAAAAATATTCCTTCTTCCACCATAAAGTGGCATTTTTCCCAGTTTAAAACAAGATTTATTGCCACGCATCTCTTCAAGACCTTTTCAAGGTTAGATAGACAGGAGTCGTAATTATTGTCGATGACTGAAAAATCATCCATGAATACCTCAACTAACTCCTACAAGTAATCTGAGAATATTGCCATCATGCATCGTGGGAAAGTGCCTGGCGCATTGTAGAGTCCAAATGGCATGCGTCGAAATGCAAACGTACCAAATGGGCACGTGAATGTTGCCTTATCCTGATCTTCCGGCGCAATTGCTATTTGATTGTACCCTGAATAGCCGTCAAGAAAACAGAAAAATTCATTCCTCGCAAGTCTGTCTAACATCTGATCAATGAACGGGAGTGAAAAGTGGTTCTTTTTAGTGGCCAAGTTTAACTTGCGATAATCCATGCAAATTCTCCACCCCATAGTCGTTCTTGTGGGAATTAATTCATTCTTGTCATTAGTGACAACTGTCATCCCCCCTTTCTTTGGAACACACTACACTGGCTCACCTAGATACTATCAGATATTGGGTAGATAACTTCTGTGTCCAGCCACTTCACTATTTCCTTCTTTACGACCTCTTTCATAGCCGGGTTCAAGCGGCGTTGCCTTTCTATCGATCATGTCTTTCCTTCTTCCAGACGAATCTTGTGCATACAATACGAGGGGCTCATTCCTCGAATGTCTGCCAAGGTCCATCCTAAGGCCTTTGCGTTATTTCTTAGGATCTTTGTGAGTGCATCTTTTTTATCCTTACACAGTGATGCAGAAATGATAACTAGTAACGTGTTGTTACTTCCTAAGTAAGCATACTTAAGGTGCACGGGCAACGACTTTAACTCTAGCACAAGTGGCTCTTCCAAATATGGCTTAATGCATTGTAAGGTCCATTCAGATAACTTGAGCGGTTCAAAATTTGATTCAGTATGAATTTCGGCACAGTCCTCCCCCAATATTGCACCGATTCCAAGATCTTCTTCCTTCAGCTTCTTCAGGGGTTTGTGCCAATGTTCTTCTCGCAGTTTCTCAATATATTGGCAGTTTTCCATGTCACCTAGATACTTCAATGTATTGAACACGTTGAATTTTACTTCCTGATTGTCGACCCTGATGGTCAATTCCCCTTTTTGCACATCGATCAATGCTCGCCCTGTTACGAGAAATGAGCGACCCAAGATGATAGGGACTTCTCTGTCAGATTCGTAATCCAATATGAAAAAATCTGCCGGAAAGATAAACTTGTCCACTTGCACGAGTACATCCTCTATCTTGCCCTCAGGATTCTTTATTAATCTATCGGCCAACTGTAATGTGATCGTAGTTGGTCTTGCATTGCCGATATCCAGCTTTTTAAAAATCGACAAGGGCATTAGATTTATGCTTGCCCTTAAATTGCACAGCGCGTTCCCGACCATCTTTCCTCCTATCGTGCAAGGCAATGTAAAACTCCCAGTGTCCTTCATTTTAGTGGGGATATTGTTTTTGAAACAGTAGCTGCATTCATACGTTAACGTAACTATTTCATTTTCCCCAATCTTTCTTTTATTGGCAAGGATATCCTTGAGAAATTTTACATAACTCGGCATCTTCTCTAGTGCTTCTATTAAGGGAATGTTAATGTGTAGCTGTCGGAGAACGTGTAAGGACCTCTGAAATTATTTGCTATCATCTTTCTTCTTCAGCCTGGACGGGAAAGGTGGAGGGTCCCGACTTTCTTCTTGTTGCGTTGGCTGTCTGTTGAGGTCCTGTTCTTGCTATGTTTCATTATCTGGAGGTTGCGTTGATTGAGAATTCAGGTCTTGAGGAGCTTCATCTTTTGTAGGTGAACTTGCTTCTGAACGGGTACATTTTCCACTACTGTTTGATTGGTCATCATCGACAGTTAGATCTACTGGTTTTGTTGCCGCATTTTTTACTGATGGCATAGAGGCTGTTGTTTTGCCACTTCTCAATGTCACTGCGTGACATTGTTCTTTACCTCGCTGCCCCGTTGTTCCTGAATTGTTGTGTTACGTACCAGGCGCTTTCTTCTTTATTCCCTCGTAAGCTGATCTATCTGCTCTTCTAATTCTTTAAGGGAATCAGCTTGTGATTGTCTCATTGCCTCGCTCTTTTCAATATAATGTTTTAACGATGTCTCCAGAGTCGAGGTGTTGCAAGAGGTATCATATAAGAACAGTTGGTCACAGGGTGGTATACCTTGAGAGTTACCTGGGTTACAGTCCAGAGTAATAAAGACCGGAGGGTTACCTTTATCCCTTTGATAATGTTCTGATAGAAAATATGGCTCCCCTGGTTGTGATTCTCGTCCTAACTTGAAGTTGGGTGATCCCACCAATCAGGGTTACAGATGTTGCCAAATGATTCATCATAGACAAAATATACGGGTTGTTTATTCCATGGGCAGACTTCTACTAGATGTCCTTCTCCACATTGGACGCAATTCATTGCGGCCACGTGAGTCAACGCATTAACTTGCGCTGATCCTTGAGAGAGGGTTCTCTGTTGGTTAGCCACCGTTTAGAGGAGGGAGGTCATTGTGGTCATTTGATCAACCAGTGCACTCATTGCATCAGTTGACACATCAGCACTTTTTACTCTTTCCTGCTCTAGATCTCTTACCTCGAGCCCAGTATCAATTCACTTATCAGAATGTCGCGAGATGCAATCCAAGATATTCTTTGCTTTTGTATATGATCTGTTCATTAATCCTCCCTCTGCGGAAGCATCGAAAACTGCTGGCATTGATTGATCTAAGCCATTGTAAAAGGTTTCCATCAGAATACTATAGGGAATCTCGATATGCGGACAACTCTTCACTAACTATCGGAATCGCACCCAGGCAGTGCTCAAGGTTTCATAACCCTTTTGCTCAAAATTCAACACATCTCTCCATCTCCTTGCATTGACAGCTGGAGGGAAGAATATGTTCATGAATCTATCAACCAACTGTTCCCATGCTTTAACCTCATTCGACTCTGATGACTGAACTCACCTCTTCTGTAACTAGTTCCCCGGCAATGGCGCCATAAACTTGTAACTTAGATTTGATGAACGTCTGTATCCTAGTTATACGCATAGTGATATATGATGTATGAGACAAGTCCATGTCCCCGTAACCAGTTCCCCAGCAACAGCGCCATAAACTTGTAACTTAGTTTTTATGCGATGATATGTGATACTACTTCTAGATATGCATTTCTGAGAATCTAGTAGTATTCCATGCGTTGTCACAAGTTTCCTTGCGTTGGAACCAAGTATAATTCCACCGCAAGTTTCTCAGGGTGATCCGAGGTCGAACACAGGGACTGTTTGATGTTATTACGTTATGTTTGTGATACATGCGACCAAGGGTTTTTCAATTTATAAAAAGATGTTGTGTACAAGAATATAAACATGCGATAAAGTAAAGTAAAGCGACAAAGTTGCGATAATAAAATAAATTGCGTTAAAGTAAATTGCGATAAAGTAAATCTAATCTAAGATGATACAAGATACAGGTTTCATGATACAAGATACTGAGGTCAAGGCTAGCTGTGAAGAATATACAAAGATCGTGTATGCGGTGGAAAGTCTCATGTGTGAAACAGAAAGAGAAAAGACAATTATTACAAACATCGCAAGTTCCTTAATTGCGTTAAAGGCATAAATACGGTTCCGCTTTTCCCTTGGGGTACACCTCTCGGTGATCGGCCGCGTTCCCACATCTCTGTGGTGAAACATGGACGAACGTAATTAATGCAAGGTTGCTTCCATCTCTTGAAGTACTTCTTGCTTTAGTTAACGCATTCTTCTAACTTTTTCTCGACAGATCAGAATGGCATCTTTACTTCTGCTCTCACAAGTGAAGATGTCGTCTATCATGCTTTAGCTCAACGCAATTATTTCTTTAGCACAGATTAAGTTACTTGTTTAATTCATATTAATTACCAAAGGATTAAGAAGACTTTATGAAGAAAACGATAAATGGAGGAACGAAAATAGACAGAGAAGGTGATATGAAAACGATCGAGACATTCAATATTTTTGTTCAGCGTCTGATACATGATTTGTGAATGAAGAGATTAAGAAGATGAAATACAGTGATGAATAGAGTTAGAAATAAATACAAATAAACGCCAACGTCTTGGCGCCGATCTGGATGGAGATTTGCTTGCCAATATGGATGGATCGTATGGAAGGATGAGCTTCCCTCTCAGGCTTGCTCAACCAATAGTAGGGATCTGAGTATAGAACTTCGCGGCGGGGATCTGGCAGAATCGCACTGAGACTCACCTCTTGGCCTTGTATCTTTTCTTCCTGGATTTCTTCCGATCAGTACTCAGCTCAGCCTCTCTCTCAATAATCCAGCAGTAATTAGCCCTCGTATCAATTATTCCCGTATCAAGTATATCTTCTCTGAATTCTATGGGGATATTTATAGGTGAAAAACTTTGTCTCTCGGCTAGTGGACCCCACTTCTTGTTATGGAAATTCCGAGGAATAAATATTCCTTCTGTTATGCAATTAGACCGTCAAATATGCACAACGGTTAGTTGTACACGTGTTGCAATCCTCCACTTTTGCGTTGCTCATTTACATCTTTCGATCAGATGCTCGTATGCGGGGTTGTTTTTATTACTGCATACGGTTGATATTCAGCTCGGGATCGACTATCGCATTGCACTAATATTGCGTTAATCGTCTCTTTATTGTTGATTGACGAGCGCAATATGATAGAGATGCGTTGTTCAGTTTCTCATTGAGCCTTGATCGCAAGCAGTGACTTGATTTCCTGCAAAACAGAGTAGAAATATCTTCTTCTACCATCTTAATGATGTTATTGGGTGTAATTGCGATAATTTATAATTATTGTATTTCTTAGTTAATTTTCATGCAATCAACGCATATTTTCTCTCTTTCGGCTGCAATATCTGAATAAGGCAGCATAAATAACTTGTATTTCTACAAGTTATCAAGATCCCTACCGTTTTTCTCTTAAACGGACCATTGACCATAGGATCCTTCTTGTGGAAGGACAAATTTCTATTAATGTTCGGTCGTATAAGTATGGTCACGCCCAAAAGGAAGAAATAAAAAAAAAAAACTAGTGAGTGAAATGTTGCAAGCCAGGATAGTCAGAACCAATCACAACCAATATTCCAGCCCAGTACTATTAGTCAAAAAGAAGAATGGGGGCTGGCGATTTTGCATAGAATATTGAAAGTTGATGCAAGTCACAGTGGCAAATAAATCTTCCATTTCAGTGATTGAAGAGATTCTTGATGAGTTACATGATGCAGCGATATATTCGAAGTTGGACCTTCAATCCAGGTATCATCAAATTCGAATGTGGGACAATGATATAGAGAAGACAGCATTTCGAACATACAAAGGACATTACGAATTTCTTGTAATGCCTTTTAGGTTAACCAACTCTCTGACCACATTTCAACATTAATTTATGTGAAAATAGTTCTGAAGGAAGTCGAGGAGGATAAAGAACTCCAAAAAATAATTGCTATATTGAAAAAAGATCCAGAGGGGAAACCAAAATACTAATGGAAGAATGATAGACTTTTGTATAAGGGGAGGTTAGTTCTATCTCGTTCTTCATCTTTAATCTCATCTCTACTTCACACATTTCATGATTTCATTTTAGGAAATCACTCGAGGTTCTTAAGAACCTATAAAAGGATGAATGATAAGCTGTTTTCGCATGGGATGACGTCCAATGTTAAAAAGTATGTGGAAAGTTGTGACATCTGCCAAAAGAATAGGGGAATGGGGAGTGAGGTGAGGAGTTCACGGGTGTGTGAAATACATAAAAACACGGAATCAATTGGTTCCAAAGAGCTCTCGCTCTCTCAAATACATCTCTATATGTTCTCTCTCAAAATCAAAAGAAGAAATTCCCTATAAACAAGTTGGATCCCACAATCCAATCCCTTGCTGGAGTCATAGCATAGAAGCCATTTTGTTCTTTTTTTTTTTTTTTTTATCGAAAAGAGGATTTTCACGAAGGTTCTTGAAGAATTTGGTCTTCAAAGGTATTTCTCCTAAATTTCCTTAATTGAATCTTTAGCCTTAATGTTTCTGTAAATCAATTCTATGATTTTTCCAATCCCAATTCAAAGACACAATGTTAAAAACTTAAAACGCTTCTGCATTGGGATTCAATCCTTTTGATTGGTATCAAAATCATTGAATTGATTTTGTTTTTGGTTTAGGGTAATCAAAATTGATTTGGTGGGTAAATTTCTGTATTGTATGTCATGTGATGAATACTGTATTTTTAGTTTGGGTTTTTGGCATAATAGATGTTTTAGATATTTAGCACATAGATTCGTTTTGCTTTTTTATTTGATCAAATTGTAAAGGATCATTTGTTTTGGGCATTTAATTTACTGCAATCGAGTCTGTATTCATTGTTCGGGTCGTTTGTGGTGGCTGATTGCTGTGGAGAACATTGGAAAACAAAGGAGAACTATAGAAATTGAACGAATTTGGCATTTCTGGCACCGGAGCGCTCCAACACGAGGTAAGACGGACAAAATTTTCGTAGGGCCGCAGTGCTCCAAGCTTCACAAGCGCACATGGGGGTTTCTAGTCATGGGCGCTTGAATCTCTACATTCGCTTTTCTCCCTTGTTTTTTGTAATTTATTTTTTTAATTAAATTAATATAATTCGATTATATTAATTTAATTATTTATTTAGAGAACCAAATATCAGTCTACTAATGCTTATAATATAGTTTAATATGCATGTGATGTATGTTTAGATTATATTATTTATATGTTGCATATTGTATATTGTATGTCATATAGATTTAAAATCTTACCATAGGTTAAGCATAATCATGCATCATATTTAAATATAAATGTTATATTTAAAGTTCAGGTTATTCTTAATGTATGCACATGCATGATGTATATAATATAGTATGCATGTTTATAATATAAGTCTTATATTATTTCTTTTAATGTATGATTAAAATTGCATGTTTACTATATAGTTCATTAATAGCTTAATATAATTGTTATATTATGTTTGTTAATGAAATTGGAAATGCATGCAGCATGATATTACTTAGGTGAAATAATTGTTATATTCAGTTAATGTCGTTAGCATGCATGATATAGGTTTTAATCATTCACTAATTTGTAAGAGTTATATGGTTAATTAATTATAAATTAAAATATATAATCAAGAGTTGCATGCAAACATAGACCTTTATTAATTTTAAATGGTTTAAATTCAATTCACCTAGACTTATGCTAAATTGTTTCTAATATGATTAGAAATAGGTTAGCCGTTTATTTTTCTTTTAATATGATTAATTGGAATGAATAAAAAATTAAATTTATAAAATAATTGTATATAAGGGACCTTTGTCTAAGAAAGATTCTGTCTAAGGCTGGTGTATTTAAGCTGACAGAAACGAAATACCCCCCTGGAAACGGATCTAAAAGGTGAATTAGACAAATATTTTATAAACATGCAATAAATGATTAAAATTTTTTAAAAAATAATAATCACATATTGTTAAAAAAAAATCAATATAAACATTATATTGAGCAAATTAACAATCACTTAGTTAAATTAATTAGCTGAATTTACCTAAGTTAATAAACCCTAAGTTTTAAAATACTTTGTGAGAGAAATAAAATGTATATGATATGTCGCTTTTCTACCCACGTTTTCCCTAAAAAGTTCATATCGTGAGATCCATGTTGGGCCTCGTGGTGCCCTGGGCGCACCTTTCCCTAAGAAGGTATTTGCATGGGTCAATATCAAGGTGAATGGAGAAAATGTTTATAGTAAGTGGAGAAAGACGTGCGTTATCACATTCTACGATCATCTTCATTAGTTTGTAATGTTTTGCCATGCTTTGCCTCATGGCACCCTGGGAGCATCCTCTTTAGGAAGGTATTTACATGAAAATGGATAGAGCAAACTCCATAAATGGATAAGATCACTATGGTCAATTGCATCAATATTGTCTTTCCCTGAGGTAGGCTTATTGGGGCAGTGCTATAGGGTTGAAAATGAAGGGTTACACTTACAAGAAAACATTAAGGAAGTTAATGATTTCTTGACCAAATCAATGGTAACTAAGCATTATAGGAATAAGAGTTATTCTAGTGTAATTCTTAGGTGGATTGTCTCAATTCAGTGAAAGAATAACTGTACACCCTGAGGTGGCATTATTCTAAATTACTGAAATATCATTGGCAAAATAAAATTACGTTAGGGTTTCATTAATTTTTGCTAAAAATTGATTGGATTAAATGAGATATGCGAATGTGCCTAATATAAATAATTTGTTTTGTATCAGCAACTTATAAACATGATTATAATCTCGATTATAATCTTCTTATTTGGTGCTGATAAATGATCTTGTGAAAATTATGCCACGTGGAAAAATATGATTAACACTGTCTTGGTCATTGACGACCTAAAGTTTGTTCTAATAGAGAAATGTCCTCCAGCCCTTGGACTCAATGTATCACGAAGTATTCGTGATGCTCATGACAGATGGACAAAGGCCAATGATAAAGCCCAAGTCTATATTTTGGCAAGCTTAACTGAAGTCTCAACCAAAAAGCATGAGACCATGGTTACTGCACGTGAGATCATGGAGTCATTGTGTGAGATGATTGAGCAACTGTCCACACATCTCAAGCATGACGCTCTCAAGTTCATCTTCAATGTTAGGATGAACAAGGGATCATTCATTAGAGAGTATGTTTTTAACATGATGGTCCACTTCAACATGGCAGAGATGAACGAGGCTGTCATAGAGGAGTCCAGCCAGGTAAGTTTTATTCTGAAGAATCTTTTGAAGAGTTTTCTGTAGTTCTGTAGCAATGTTGTAAAGAACAAAAAGGAATACAACCTTACCACCTTTCTCAACGAGCTGCAGACCTACAAATCCTTGATGAAAGTCAAAGAACAACACGGGGAGGCAAATGTAGCCAGTTCCTAAAAAAGGCTCCATAAAGTTGTGCCATCTTCCTCTGGCACAAAGAAATGGAAGAAGAAGAAAGGTGGAAAGGGGAATAAAGGTACCTCTGTTGCTACTACCGAGAAGGGCAAAAAGGTCAAGATTGCAAAGGGCTATTTTCATTGCAACTAGGATGGGTGTTGGAAGAGAAACTAAAATACTTGGATGAGAAAAAAAACGAAAAACAAGGTAAATATGATTTACTGGTTTTAGAAATCTGTTTAGTGGAAAATGAAAACTCCACCTGGATACTTGATTCAGGAGCCACTAATCATGTTTTTCTTCTTTTCAGGGAACTAGTTCCTGACAGCAATTGGAGGCTGGAGACATGACTCTCCGAGTTGGAACAAGGCAGGTCGTTTCGGTAGTTACAGTTGGGAGCTTAAAGTTATTTTTCAATTATAAACTTACTTTTTTGAACAAAGTATTTTTAGTACCTCATATGAAGAGGAATTTAATTTATGTATATATAGTTTATTGGAACAATGTTATAATATATCCTTTATTCGTGATAAAGTGTTTATTTCAAAAAATTGCATTGATATTTGTTTAGTAATAAACGAAAATAACTTATATGTGCTAAGAACGTTAGCATCAAAATTACTCCACAATGTTGAGATGTTCAACACTACAATAAAAATAAATAAACAACTAAAAGTTCTCTAAAATAAAATGCCCATTTTTGGCATCTAAGATTGGGTCACATAAATCTCAATAAGATTGAGAGATTAGTCAAGAATTGACTTCTAAAAGAGTTAGAAAAAAATTCTTTATCTATTTGTGAATCTTGTCTGGAAGGAAAAATGACAAAACAACCTTTTACTGGAAAAGGTTATAAAGCAAAAAGCCTTTGGAACTTATACATTCAGACTTTTGTAATCCGATGAATGTAAAAGCAAAATGAGGGAATGAATACTTCATCACTTTTATAGATTATTATTCTAAATTTAGGTACGTTTACCTATTACAACAGAAGTCTGATACAATTGAAAAGTTCAATGAATACAAGGCTAAAGTTGAAAATGTATTGGGTAAAAAGATAAAAACACTTCGATTAGATCAAGATAGAGAGTCTATGGATACGGCATTTCAGAACTATTTGATAGAATATAGAATCATATCTCAACTCTTAGCACCAGGTATACCTCAACAAAATGGTGTATCAGAAAGGAGAAATAGAACCCTGTTAGATATGGGTTTAATGGATGATGAGTTATGCTTCACTACCTAACTCGTTCTAAGGTTACGTAGTGGAGCTTGTAGCCTATCTTTTAAACCAAGTTTCATAAAAAATGTTTCTGAAACACCTTTTGAGCTATGGAGAGGTCGTAAAAGTAATTTATGACATCTTAGGATTTGGGGTTGTCCGGCCCATATGCTAGTGGCTAACCCAAAGAAATTGGAACCACGTTTGAAGTTATGTCTATTTGTAGGCTAATTAAAGAAACGGGAGGTAGTCTCTTTTATGATCCAAAAGAGAATAAAGTGTTTGTATAAAAAACTGCTACTTTCTTAGAGGAAGACCATATTAGGGAGCATAAACCAAGAAGCAAAATCATATTGAATGAGTTTTCCAAAAAAAAAACTATTGAAACTTCAACAAGAGTTGTTGAAGAACCTAACACTTCAACAAGGGATGTTAACATTGCTTCATCTAGTAAAGCACATCCTTCTCGAGAGTTAAAGGAGCTTCAACGTAATGGGAGGTTTGTTATCCAATCTGCCTGCTATTTGGGTTTGACAGAAACTCAAGCCCTCATACTAGATGATGACATCGAGGATTCATTGACCTATATCCAAGCAATGGGTGATATGGACAAAGATGAATAGATTAAAGCCATGCATCTTGAGATGGAGTCCATGTACTTCAATTAAGTCTGGGATCTTGTAAATCAACCTGATGGGGTAAAACCTATAGGTTGTAAATAGATCTACAAGAGGAAAAGAGGTGTAGATCTTGTACTGGCCGGTTGTTCCCTAGTTTATTGTTTTGCATACTTGTAATTTGATTATCTTGTAAGTGAGAGATTGTTGGGGTTGATGCCCTAAATCTCGTAGAGTCCTATAGTTTGTAAACACTTGTATGGACAAACACTTTGTGATTTATAATATTTGATATTTTATTCACTTCAGTCTATGAAATATTTGATATTTTAGTTGCATTAACCACAAACCAATATACTAAGATCCATGGTTATCGTTGTAACTTAAGCATGTATGTGGAGACATACAAGTGGATTGTGTTTTAAGTGATAACCTATATGGTTTGTAGTATATGAATAAGGAGGGATACCTTATCCTGGTGACACTATGAGTATGGTCCACTTTGTTGGTGTTACAAATGTTTGTAAAGTGCTACAAACAATCTGATCCTAATCATTCATGTATTAGATATGCGAGTGGGAATATTCTATACAAAGGAGTTTGTATAAGATCGGACCACAAAATGTTTAGTCTCGTTATATAATGTCATTCATAATTAAGACTTTCTTTTCACTAGGATGACCATATGTAGCATGACCTTAATCCTGAGTGAGTTGTGAACTTCTTGCCTATGAGGGCGGTCCTTTGATTTGCATGAGTGAGAGTGGCCAGATCGTCGACTCAACAAGTCTACCATTTTGAGGATTTTTCTGATCGGGGAGCTGGAAACTCAGATACACAAGATGGAATTCACTTCTTCCCCGAAGCAGGGGTAAGTAGATAAATTGCTCCCTTAAGGTTTGATTCTGGGGCTTGAACGATGTGGGGTCACACTTTCTCTTGGTCCGATAAGGGATTAGTCATAGTGAGACTATGATCTATTGTTCATTAGAGAAATTAGTGGTATTTAAGGAGTTAGATGTAACTACAAGGGAAAAATGGTAAATTGGCCCAGCTGCACTTACAAGCGATTTGTGAAGGGTCATCGTACTATTGATTGGTTATATCCAATTAACACAGAAATATATCTGTAGTGCGAAGAGTGTAGCTGTCGGTATTTAGTGGACTGCCCGGAAATTAACGGATGGTGGATAATGTGATTAAAGAGTTTAGCCAGTTCACATACTGTTGGAACTTCAAGCTACATGTCCATAAAGTCCCTTGGTAGCTCAATGGATTCAAGTTGAAATCAGTTTTTAGGTTAGATTGAAATGTTCAAATTCACAAAAGGGAATTTGATTATATATGATATAATTAAATTAATTCAATTATATGTGATATAATTGATATGATGTATTTGATACATTATTATTTGATTGGATGAACTAATATAAATATGATTTATATTAAATGTCAAAAAATAGAAAAAGAACTATAGTTTATATGTTGCATATGATGCAATATTAAAACTATAGGTTATAAATATAATATGATAAGTTAGTTTGTATTTATTTATAATTTATTAATTATATTCTAATTGATATTTCTTTTTCTCAATAACCGACCTTAGTGGGTGGTTATACAACGTTTTATGGCAACTGTGAGATAAAAGAAAATTGGATTTCAAAATCTTAGACAACAACAAGTTATCATATTACTAATCGAAAGACTAAACAATAGGATCGAGTTTTACTATACGATAGTACTCGTTTCTAAAAGACCAAGTATCGAGTCTATGTGATAGGCTTCCTTCTTCTACACGATACTTCTGTCGCTTACTTGATTGTTTACTCCAATCTTTCCCTTAATCCAAAATAAGTCAAAGCCCAAAACTCTTAGATTCTCATGCCGAGAATACCAGGATAATCAAGTTGTTGTGTCCGGTTGTTCGAGGATCGAGTTGATACTTGCTTTTTGCTAACGTCCTTAAAAGGAGAGAAAGAACCAGATAGGTAGCTGGGGACATAGTTCTGCAAGATGGAATTCACTTCCACCCATTTTAGGGTTAGCATAAAAGTATTGACTCCTGGTCTTGAACAAAGAGGCCCCACCCTCTCGTGACTGAAAAGAATTCGGTTTATTTGTAGGACCATAAACAATTGTTCATTGGAGGATCAATGAAAACTTAAGGAGCAAGATGTATTGTAGGGGTAAAACGATAATTTTGACCTAGCTATTAATACGAACAACCTGTGAAGAATTGACTTACTGATTGTTGTTAAATCAAGTTGATAGAAATGTATCTACACTGAGGAGAGTGCAACTACTAAGCTATAGTGGTGTGTCTCAGTAGTTAACGAATATTGATTAATACGGTCTAAAGAGTTTAGCCAATTAATCTCAAATCGTTGGAGCTCATAATCTGTAGGTCTATTAGGTCCCTGTACTAGTTCATAAAATGATTAAACCTTATAATAGCATTTTGAGAGAATATTAAAATGTTCAAATACGATTTAAGGTTTGGATAATTATATTTGATATAATTAACGTTTGATTGACGAATTAAACGAATTTGAAGAATTGAAAATATTTAAATTTGATTTAAATATCAAGTACATGAATATTGATTCATGTATGGATTAGATATTTTATTGATTTAATTATTTATTAAATTAATTATATGAATTTTTATTTATTTAAAATAAAGCATTTTAAATAAATAAAATTAATTATTTAAATAATTATTTATTTAAAATAAAGTATTTTAAATAAATTAGAATTTGAAATTTGAAATTCATTTTTTAAAAAAAAGTTTTATTTTATTTTTGATTTTATGAAAATTGAAATTAATATAAAAGGAAAATTGATTTTAAAATTGGAATGTGGAAAAATCCAACTTTTTCAATTTATCCTACACCTAATCCACTCAATTGAGTGGAAGATTGTCTGTCAGTCTCCATTATTCACTTATTTTGCATGTTAATGTTGAATAAATAAGGATTTATTTGACTGAAAATTCCCATGCAATCAGAATTCAAAAGAAAATTTCCTGGTTTTCTCTCTTTAATTCAAACCCCAAATTCATACCCAATTCTCTCTCAATTTGAGTTCCACCACTCAATCTAAGGCTTGATATTAGTAAAGAAGACACTTTAGTGGTCTATTACAGAAATTGAAGAAGAAACTAGTGGTGAATTCAATCAGTTTGGGAGAATCATCAAAGGTATTCACTTGAAACCCTAATATACTAAAACCATGAACATGCATGCTAATTAGCTAAAATTGATGTAGTTAGAGTGCTTAGATCCTTAATTTCTTTCGTTTGTTGAATGTCAACTCTATCAGAAATATGGCAAATGGACGTCAAGTCTGCCTTTTTTAATGGTAATCTTGATGAGAATATTTATATGAAACAACCAGAAGGATTCATTGCCCTGGGTCAAGAGCAAAAAGTTTGCAAGCTTAATCAGTCCATCTATGGATTGAAGCAAGCATCTCGATCTTGGAATATAAGATTTAATACCACGATCAAATCTTATGGCTTCGACTAGAATGTTGATGAACCTTGTATATACAAGAAAAGCATCAATAGTTCAATAGCTTTCTTAGTATTGTGTGTGGATGATATCTTACTCATTGGTAATGATGTAGGATTATTAACTAATGTTAAAACCAGTTGACTGCTCAATTTCTAATGAAATATTTAGGTGAAGCTTATTTTTTTCTAAGGATCTAAATCATTAGGGATCATAAGAACAAAACGTTAGTCATCTCTCAGGCATTATATGTTGACAAAATGCTTGTCAGATATTCGATACAGAATTCCAATAAGGGTTTATTGCCTTTCAGGCATGGAATATACTTGTCTAAGGAACAATATCCTAAGACACCTTAAGAGGTTGAAGAGATGAGACGGATTCCCTATGCATCTGCAGTAGGTAGCCTCATATATTCCATATTGTGTACTAGGCCAAATATTTGCTATCAAGTGGGAATAGTCAGTAGCTATCAATCCAATCCAAGATTTAATCACTGTGCGGTGATTAAAACTATTCTCAAGTATCTTAGGAGAATGATAAATTATATGCTTGTGTATGGTGATGATTTGATCCTTATAGGATACACTGACTCTAATTTTCAAACTGATAAGAATTTTAGGAAATCCACATCAAGATCAATGTTCACTCTTAACGGAGGAGCTGTAGTATGGCGTAGTATCAAACAAGGTTGTATAACTGACTCTACCATTGAGGCAGAGTATGTAGCTTCTTGTGAAGCCGCTAAAGAAGTTATTTGGCTGAGGAAGTTTCTGATAGACTTGGAAGTAGTTCCAAATATGTCAATGCCTATTACCCTATGCTATGATAATAGTGGTGTTGTGACAAACTCCAAGGAGCTCGGAGCCACAAAAGAGGAAAGCACATCGAGCGCAAATATCATCTCATACAAGAGAATGTGCAACGGGGAGACGTGATCATCACGAAGATTGCTTCAAAGTACAATGTTGCTAATCCATTTATGAATGCCCTTATGGCTAAATTTTTTAGGGTGACTTGGAGAGTCTGGGTCTACGAGATATGAGTCATCTTTTCTAGGGCCCTAGTGATGAGGTTGATGCCCTAAAGTCTTGTGTCCTGTAGTTTGTAAACAGTTTGTACGAATGCTTGTGTTGTATAATATATGATATTTACTTCACACCTTGATTTTGCTCAGTTGTATGTTTTATTTGCTTTACCACAAACCATTAAACATAAAATCCCTAGTTATCTGTATGTAATTTAAGCATGTATGGTGACATACAAATGGATCATATCTTGAGTGATAAACAAAATGGTCTGTAGTATATGGATATAGAAGGGAAACCTTATCCTAGTAACGCTATGGATGCGACCCACTTGGTGGAATGGTCACAAATGTTGTGAATTGTCACAGATGGTCTGATCCTGATCATTCGTGTAGGGGACATGCGAGTGGGGGCGTCATATACAAAGAGTTTGTATAAGACCTGACCACGAACTGTTAACGCCTCGTTATATAACACTGTTCATGATAGAGACTTCACTTCACTTCACTAGGATGACCATAGGTAACATAGCCTCAATCCTGAGTGAGTTTGGAACTCCTGCCATTGAAGGCGATCCTTTGATTTGTATGGGTGCAAGTGGCCAGGTCGCCGATTTAATCCTACCATTTTGGGGATTCGACTGATTTGGGAGCTGGAAACTCAGCTACACAAGATGGAATTCACTCCTTCCCTGAAGTAGGGTAAGTAGATAGATAGCTCCCTTAAGGGCTGATTCCAGGGTTTAAACGATGTGGCACCATACATCTTCTCTTGGCCGAGAGGTGTTCACATATAGTTGGACTATATTGTATTGTTTCATTAGAGGAATCAGTGGTACTTAAGAAGTGAGATGTAACTACAGGGGCAAAATGGTAAATTGGCCCAATGTTACTTACGAGCATCTGTGAAGGGTCATCGTACTCATGATTGGTTATATCTGTTGGACACAGAAATATATCTGGTGTAAGAAGAGTTCAGCTGTTGGTCTTTAGTGGAATGCCTAATAGTTAACGGATGGTGGATCTCGTGGCTAAAGAGTTTAGTCAGCTATTCACGGACCGTTGGAGCTTCGAGTCACAGATTCATTAGGTCCCTTGGGTATCTTGGATAAAGTCGAGAATTAGTGTTTGGGTCAAATTGAAATGTTCAAATTGACAAGAGGGAGTTCGATTATATATGATATAATTAAATTGGTTAATTATATATGATATAATTAACTAAATGTATTGAGATACATTATTTTGGAGGAAATTAGATATAAATATGATTTATATCAAATGGAGGAGAAATTACTATAGTAGATATGTAATATCAAACTATAGGGTAAGAATATAATATGATTATATTCATTAATAATTAAGTTGGTTAATTATAAGATAATTGGCAATATTATTCTCCTCAATTGTGCAGTAGTGGGAGCAGTCGCATTCGGTTGTGGTAACTGATGAATAAAATGAAAATTAGCTTCATTTTGCAATAGGTTCGAAAATTCGCAATTGGTGTGAAAATGTAAACGATCGCCTAGCTTGAGAGCTTATACGATAGTAGCTCATCTTATAAGCGATTTCACACCAATGTCTAAATGATCACACGACTTTCCCTAAACGATCGCATAGCATGCCGCGTTTTCTAAACGATTGTCTACCTTTTATTAAACGATCGCTTAACCTACATGATCATGTAGCTTCATCTAAACGATAAGCATCTTTGCTATACAATAACTCTTTCCCTTATATTTTATTGTTCGAAGCATGTCGTTAATTAGTGTTTATTTGCATAACTATCTATTGGAATGTATTTATTGTATATCGGTCACAATGAAATCGGAAAGATTTGAATGCGCTCATGGATGCTCTTCATTAAGAGTTCCTTCACCTAGTTTAATGTATTGCACTTTAATTTCTATGTACTGTACACGACACCCATTTTAGGACAAGTGGAATATTGTTGGATTTAGTATCCTAAATCTCGTGGATCTTGTAGTTTGTAATTTGTAATACAAAATATTTATTTAATAAAATAAATAGTATTTTATTCAACATTTAGAACGTACTAACTCAATCCAATAAACTAAGATCTATGGTTATTTTATGTAGTTTGTGTTGGATCGATATGGCAACACTAGAGGGGGGGGGGGGGTGAAAAGGGTTTAATTAAACTTTTTTTTTTTTAAATTAACCCAATTAAACTAATTAGTACACTTTTCAAAAATGATAAGAAAAATTCAAATTATGTAACAAATAAGATGACAAAAAATGTGATAATTTAATTCTATCAAATTTTAGCAAATAAATAAGAACAAACTAA